>NW_008329664.1:85160-86777 GCF_000622305.1 Nannospalax galili
TAGTAAGAGCCACAGGGCGCTCACTGCTGAAAGACTCCCATGAGAGGATAAGGGGGTCCCAGGTGTGAATACCAGATAAATTCACATCCCCTGCAGAAGAAAAACTGGGCAACGACAGGCACCCATCCATAAGCACACCCACTGGCCATCATTGTTTAGAGTGGCATCTTTACTTTTCCCTTTTCATCTCTCTCTCTCTCCTGTGACCTCCACCATGGGCCAGACTCAGGCCACTCCTAAAAGTTTAATCCTCTCTCACTTCTCAGAGGTGAAGGAACGGGCTTTGAAATTGGGCCCTAGCATCAGGAAGGGTAAGTTTCGCACTTTCTGCTAGACTGAATGTCCCACCTTTGGAGTAGGTTGGCCGAACCAGGGATCCCTTTCCCTGGACACCATCGGCAAGGTCAAGGCTGTCATTACCAGCCTGACCCAGAGGGCCACCCGGATCAACTCCCTTATATCCTTTTGTGGGAGAATCTGGCAGAGGATCCCCCATCCTGGCTAAGGCCCCTCTTGGTGAGAAAGCCTCATGCTTGCCCACCAAAAGTCTCCATCATGGTCGCCCAGGAAGGTTTGAAGTCCTCCAGTCATGGAGGTGGGGATCCTAGTGCTCTGCCAGTTCTCCCCGAGAGTTCCTCCCTCTACCCCCCTTTACCTGTTGAGCAGCCACCACCTTATGCAGCTTCACGAGGTGGAGAAGCCGAGGCGGCCTATGGAGGGGGGGGATGGAGCCGGGGATCCCCATGGGAATCCAGTGGTTGCCCCCTCCCCAGACTACTCTACAGGAGAGGATGGACGACCTGGAGAGGTGGGAGGAATGCAGCTAAGGTCTCGGGGAAATAGGCCCGAATAGGAGAGGCCCCCTCCTCCACCACAGGAGGGGGTGTGCCAGTGCTGCTGATACGAGCAATCGGCGGCCCAGATGACCAACAGTATCAATACTGGCCATTCTCCTCTAGCGATCTTTACAACTGGAGGACCCAAAACCCCCCATTTTCTGAAGACCCCAAGTGTCTTATAGGTTTGGTGGAATCTATTATGTTCACTCATTGCCCCACATGGGACGACTGCCAGCAGCTGCTCTGCACCTTCTTCACCACTGAGGAGAGGGAGCGCATCCTTAATGGAGCCAGGAAGAACGTCCTCGGAGAAAATGGGAGGCCCACTGCTCTTCAACCTGCCATTGCCGAGGCGTTCCCCCTCACACGTCCAGATTGGGATTTTAGGATGGCAGAAGGTAGGGAGCATCTTCGAGTCTATCGCCAGACTCTAATGACCGGTCTTCAGGCTGCTGCAAGATGGCCCACTAATCTGGCTAAGGTAAAAACAATTGTTCAGGGAGAAACTGAAAGCCCAGCCGCATATCTGGAAAGGCTATTTGATGCCTATAGGCAGTACACCCCTATAAACCCAGAGGCAGAAGAACACAGGTCAGCTGTGGTTCTCTCTTTTATTAACCAGGCAGCCTCTGATATTAGGAGAAAACTTCATAAGCGGGAAGACCTAGGAGAGATTTCAATCAGGGAAATGTTGCAACAAGCAGAAAAGGTTTTTAATACTAGGGAATCCCCAGAGGACAGGGAGGAAAGGCTAAGGAAGGAAGAATGGGAGATGCAG
>NW_008329664.1:87511-90771 GCF_000622305.1 Nannospalax galili
ATTCCCGGCGACCCTAGAAAAGGGGAGCCAGGGAGACATGAGCTCCTGGTTGCAAGAGATCCCTTCCACCTGGGCCGAAACCGGAGGAGTCGGCCTCGCTAAGCACCTGCCCCCGATTGTGGTCCAACTCAAAGCCACGGCTTTGCCCATTTGGGTCCAGTAGTACCCGATGCCAGGAGAGACTAGGAAGGGAATAACGCCTCACATCCATAGACTGCTAGAAGTAAAAATCCTTAAACCCTGTCAGTCAGCATGGAATACACCCCTGCTTCCTGTGAGAAAGCCTGGCAGTGGAGATTACAGACCGGTGCAGGATTTGCGAAGGGTTAATGAAAGAGTAGAGGACATTCACCCCACGGTACCCAATCCATACACCCTACTTAACCCACTGCCACCATCCCCTGTGTGGTATACCACCCTGGATTTGAAGGATGCTTTCTCCCAAGTGCCCCTCAATCCTGCCACTCTCCTGCCAAACCCGGACCTGTCAACCCCCATCCATGACTGTAGAGACATTCTCTCTGAAATCATCCAGGTATGGGCAGATCTGAGAGACACACGACTGCCAGATAGTGAATTAGACTGGTATACAGATGGAAGCAGCTTCGTGCATGATGGGGTTAGACGAGCCGGAGCAGCAATAGTGACACATAGGGGGAAGTCATTTGGAGTGCAGCCCTGCACCCTGGCACCTCAGCCCAGAAGGCGGAACTTATTGCTCTCGCAGAGGCACTGGAAAGAGCAGAAGGCAGGCGAGCTAACATTTATACAGATAGCAGGTATGCCTTTGGCAATGTGCATGTTCACGGTGCCATCTACTGGGAAAGAGGATTCCGGTCCACAGAAGGAAAGGAGCTGAAGAACTTGCAGGAAGTCCAAAGACTGTTAGCAGCTGTGGAAAAGCCGAGGGAGGTGGCAGTTATACATGTGCCTGGGCACCAGTCCAGAAAGAATCCTGAGGCTATTGGTAACAACTTTGCTGATGCAGAGGCCAGGAGGGTAGCTATCTTAGACCCCATTGTGCTGGCAGCTCTAGTGGTACCCATACCTGAACTACCCACCTTACCCCCCAGACCTGACTATTCCCCATGGGACCTTGAGTGGATAAGAAAACAAGCTCCAGGAGAAAAGCCTGGGGAGGGATATTGGAATAGGGACCGGGAAGGTAGACTGATCTTACCGGAAGTACTAGGGAAATACATGCTCACCATCCTACACAGATCCACCCATCTAGGTTGGAAGAAGTTGCTCTCAGTCTTTCAGAAAGCACAGTTGGTATTTCCACACCAGAATGAGGCCGCACGTCAGATCATGGGGGGATGCGAGAGCTGTGCAAAGCTAAGACCAGCTCCAAACGGGCTCCACCCGACAGGTATCCGGGAGAGGGGGAGGGCCCCAGGAAGAAGTTGGGAGATAGACTTCATGGAGGTAAAGCCAGGAATGTATGGGTACAAGTATTTGCTAGTCATGGTGGATAATTTTTCAGGAGGGATGGAGGCTTTTCCAACTAAACATGAAACTAGCCAGATGGTGGCAAAGAAATTAATACAGGAGAGAGTCCACATATATGGGATCCCTGAGGCTATAGGTTCTGATAACGGTCTGGCTTTCGTTAGTAAGGTCCTACAGGGACTAGCCCAAGCTTTGGGGATGGATTGGAAGTTACATTGTGCCTATAACCCACAAAGCTCTGGGCAAGTAGAAAGAATGAATCGGACATTAAAGGAGACCCTTTCTAAATTAGTAATTGAGACTGATGGTGACTGGGTGGCCCTCCTCCCCTTGGCCATTTTCCGGGTTCGAAACTCCCCCTACGTGCATGGTCTAACTCCCTTTGAAATAATGTACAGGGCCCCTCCACCAATAACCCGGTGAGCGCAGCCCCCGGGGGAAGAGAAGTCAGCCCCCGACTATTTAAATGTGTTGCAATCCCTTGCCAAAGTACAGCAAGAAATTTGGCCCCTAATCAAAGCATACTATGAAGGGGAAAGAACCCCGATTGTGGAACATGGCATAGCCCCAGGGGATATGGTCTGGGTAAAAAGACACAAAGTAAAAACTCTTGAACCCAGATGGAAGGGACCTTATGTTGTATTGTCTACCACCCCCACTGCCCTTAAGTTTGACGGTATTGCTCCCTGGGTCCACCACACCCACATTCGGAAGGCCCTGCCTCTCGAAGACCTGGAATCCTGTGTGAAGAAGTGGGAGGTGCGGCAAAATCCTGCTAATCCCTTGAAGCTACAGCTGAGCCGGAAGGATTCCTGCTGATAAGCTCACTGTTATGGGCTCTCCAGAGAATAGTAGTGTCAGTGGGAGCTCAGAACATCAACCCCAACCAACTGGTGCGCCAGATGTGGATCCTGCGAAATGGCGACACTCATGAGGAATGGGGCCAAATCTTTTGTATTGCCCCACTGTGGACATGGTGGCCGGACCTGTATGTAAACTTAGAAGTTGTATTGAGGGAATCCCTCCCCCAGAACCCACCCTGGCGTGTCTGGAAGAGCCGCCAAACTACTCGTAGCAATGGGTTTTATGCTTGTCCTAGTTTCCGGACAGGATGGTGGAAGCAATATTGTGGGGGTGCTTAAAGTTTTTATTGTGCTGAATGGGATTGCATAGAGACTAGCGATGGACAGGAGAAACAGAAAGCTTCCCCTGATTTAATTGACATGAGATTTATCAATCCATACGACAGGCAAAAAGTATCTCTTGAAGCCAATAAGATAAAAATCACCTTTACCTCAAAAGGAAAACAAGATAGGAGGTGGACAAGTGGGCTGACATGGGGCCTGAGACCTAACTCATGGCCACCGACTATAGGGGTTATGTTTCAGATCTTCCTCAAGGTCGAGGCAGTAGTCGAATTGGCAATAGGGCCCAATCCAGTGCTGAAACCTTCCCGCCCAGAGCCCTGACATCCTACACTGAGGCTCATTCCCCAGCCTACTACATCTGCTACCCCAACTATGGGAAGCCCACCTCCTTTCAAGAATCCCATGTGGGAAATGATACAAGCAGTGGTAGAGACCCTAAATCACACCAGTCCCTCCCTTGAAGACCCATGTTGGTTATGCTACCCTGGATCCCCACCTTTCTATGAAGCAATCGGGATGAATGGCTCTTACACTCTCAACAGCTCTCATCCCACTTACTGGGACAGGAGACCATGGGGATTCACTATTTCCCAGGTTTCTAGCACTGGTACCTGTGTAGGCACAGTTCCAGCATCCCAAAGCCAGGTATGCTCCTCAAGC
>NW_008329664.1:90988-101490 GCF_000622305.1 Nannospalax galili
GCCCTAGTAACGTGAGAGCAAGGGCGCATGGCCCTAAGGCAAGCGATCGACAGGGACTTAGAACAGCTCTGGCAGACGATGTCGGACCTGGAGCAATCTCTCACTTCCTTATCAGAGGTGGTGCTACAAAACAGAAGGGGCTTGGATCTCCTATTTTTAAAAGAGGGCGGGCTATGCACAGCTTTAAAAGAGGAATGCTGTTTCTATGTAGACAAGACAGGGTCAGTCAGGGAATCTTTGACCAAGTTAAAAAAAGACCTGGAGAGGAGGCGCAAGGAGTATGAAAGTAATGAAAGCTGGTTTGAGTCTTGGTTTATGCATAAACCATGGTTTACAACTCTCCTCTCAGCTATCGCAGGACCTCTAATTATTCTATTGCTATTAGTCACAATTGGTCCCTGCATAATAAATAGGCTACTAAGGTTTGTTCAGGAAAAGATCGACACTGTCCATCTTTTGGTCCTTCGCCAGAAATATCAAGACTTAAATACTGCTGAGGAAGATTCCTCAGTTTGATCTAGAAAAAGGGGGGAAATGTTGGGAAAAAGAGGAATTTACTGCTTGTTTGAATTTACTGCTTGTTTGAATTTACTGCTTGTTTGAATTTACTGCTTGTCTGAATTTACTGCTTGAATTTACTTGTTTGAATTTACTGCTTGTAACCAATTAACTCAACTGGAGACACAGGCATCCGGAGATAGGGGCAAGTGCTGCAGCCCCCGGAGCCTGACCTGTCTGATCTGTGTCGTATCATGTAGGCATGTCTGCTTACACAAGATAACAGGGAAGGGCCGCTCCAGGCACATACCACCCATCCCTCCCCGATTGAGACACCTGAAGGGAGTTGTAACATTTTTCTTGTTTTGAAGTTATTGGTTTGTGAAATGCTTGCTTTGAAACTATTGGTTGTATAAACGCGGGCTTTTGTGTAACGGTTTTGGGGGCCTATATAATCTTTACCTGAAATTGCCTCGGGATCGATCGCTCTAACCAGACCTGTGAGTCTTGGAAGGACAGCCGGCCCCAGCTAGCTGGTTTAATAAAACTCTGCTTGAGTTTTGCATCTCCATACTCATGCATTTGTTCTCCAGAAGAGACCCACCGAGTCACAGACCCTAACAGTGAGAACCACCAAGTAACCCATATTTAGATTTTTATACCTAAAGATAGATGAACAACCATCTTAAACATATTATTACACTGTGAGTTTCGTAAAGGTATGGACCTTGTTGTACCTGTTTATTGGCTATAAAGACACAATAGTGGTAAAATGGTTAACATATTTCCTGGAGTATAGAGTAATTATCACTAAAACGTATATTTTTAAGTAATAAGAACCATAATAAGGAAAAAGAATTAAGATATGGATTAAAGAGAAAACAATTTGATCTGGAAACAAATATCTTTAGGTTAATTTAACAGCTTTAGTTTGTATGAAGCTTTACTTATAAGTTGATTTGATACCAAGTAAATTATTTTTAAGGAATATAAGTTTATGTAGACAGTATACAAATAAAATGGACACTTTAAAACACTTTGAGTGCAAACTAGAACCAAAATGGTATTTAACAAATAGGATTTTTATATAATTGGAGACCTAGGGACACTGTTTAATAGATTTAAAAATGATTAGGGTACCCATTTATAAGTCTTTAAACGTAAATCTGTATTTGTGTATTTTAATTAGGCATGCCAAAAATAAAATAAAAAATTTAGGCACAATAAAAGGAATGAAAAAAGAAAAAAATTGAAGTGGCCACAGTTTAAAACTGTCTTGCAGTACAATATGTGATGACAATTACTATAAACCCATATGACATAATTATGTGAGATCTCAACACAGGAAAACATATAAAAGCATGTGACTTGATTTTAAACAACATAAAAACAATTGTTAGACATATGACACAATTACATGAAAACTAGGTGCACCCAAAATGTGTTACTTAATAAATTTGATTTTGATGAATTTTTGTAAGATCGTCTATAAGCAGATAAAGCTGGAGTGATTTGAGTTAAACATTAAAAGATAAGGCAATAAATTAATATATCCTATGCACACATGGGGGGTGTAGGGTGTTAAATGTACTTAAGAGAAAATGTAGTTTAGAGAGTTGTTGGTTGAGTGAGGAAAGAGAGGGGAAAACGAAGGAAAGGCAAGGGTGAAAGTGTCGGGGAGGAACCCATAGACTAAATGGAAGCTAAAGCTTGGAGGCCGGTGGTTTGTTTGGATCTAGGAAACCTGGAAATGGAGTGAGTGGAAAAACTTAAAACATTTTTTTATAAAGGCAACAAACAGCTGATTGAAATCAAGCTAAGAGAGGAATTAAATTATAAGGAACAGGGAGAAAAAATGAAGAATATGTACTAGGAAATGAACATGTGTTCTTTTTTAGGGAAGGCAATGTTTTTAACCATTAAGCCATTTTCCTAGCTGCAGTTCTTGGGGGATATTTCCAGGTGGACCATAGAAATGACAAAAGAGTCACAGTGGGGGAGAGACAGATAAACAGAGCCTTTGTTTCTAGCAAACAGGATTGTGAGCTTTTGAGGAAGGGCAGGTCCTGCCTCTGTCATTGGCCTCATCACCATACAGTTTAGAAACTCTGCTAGGCAAAAGAAATCTGAGAACGTTGATTGGGAGGAGGGACTGAGAGGCTTGCCTTCATTTTTACAATTTGTCACTGTGACTGTGTGTCAGTGAAAACAATTGCAGAGAATTTTACTGAAAGAGAAGAAATTGATAAGGAGAACAAGAGCTGTGTGGAGGTTGGGGGGGTGAAAGAGGTGGGGAGTGTACAGAGATGCAGGCTGGGAAGTCACTTTGTGGGGGAGATGATGGAGATGAAGGTGAAAGAAACTGAGCCTTGGGAGAACAAGAGACATGGGTGAGCCAAAGAAGCTGAGGAAGAGCGGGAACACCAGAAAATTCTATAGAGGGAGGTGGCTCCCCTTTAGTAGAATCAGGCAGAGGCAGCTGAGCAGCAGGTGTAGGCATTCCCTCTTCTAACTGAATACATTAGCAAACAGCAGACCAGAGAGGAAAATAATAAACAGGAATAACTGTCCCTTGCCTTGCCTATTACAGTGCTGTACATTATCTCCTATGTGTTTCTATTTTTCTAAATCAATAGTTCAGGGAACCAGGGATTTGTAATCCATTGTAGTATCTAGAAAGGCCTTAGCCTGAGCTTCTTTACATTTAATATGTCTATATTTTAGAATGCATTTAATAATAGCCTGAAAATCAGACCAGTCTTGTAAAGCAAAATTATGATTTTCTCTAGTTACCAGCCAGCTGTGGTGAAGATCCCCTAATCAGGAAAGGATTACACTGTCTTCAGGGAAGTGAATGTCCTTGAAAGACGGAGGGACCCTGTTCATGTGCCAGTTTCAGGGGTCCTGCCTTGTGAGGGTCTCCCTCCAGGAGGTGAGATCAGTGGCACAGAGTCAGACTCTGGGATTTGTGTCTATCCAGCAAATCATTTTAATGAGAAACTCCTTAAGTCCATATATAGGAAAACAAAACAAAAAAACAACTGACAGTTACAGGTGGTTTGGCAGTTGCACACAAAGTTTCAGGGTACAATAAAATAAAAACAGGACATGTAACTTTTAGCTGGTGCCAGCTAAGGGCTGCTTGCAAAGCAGGATGGTTATACTTTATTCAGGGTTACCTGAACAAAGAACATAGTAAACGTCTAGCTTTTAACCCAGGAGTAAAATTTTAACCCAGCCAATTTTTTTTGCTAATGTGGGCTGAGTGTTACTTGTTTAGAACAGGAAGAAGGCTAAGGGCTGTTGACCAAGATGCTTTCCCTCAGAGCAAGAAGCAGTGTAAATTTTTCTAAGAATATTTATTATTTTTATTTTATGTGTATGCACGTATTGCCTGCACTCAAGATAAGTGCACTCATATCGCTCAATGCCCGTGGAAGACAGAAGAGGCTGTCAGATCTCCTGGAACTGGAGTTACAGACAGTTGTTAGCTGCCATGTGGGTGCTGGGATTCAAACATGGGTCTACTGCAAGAACAGTCAGTGTTCTTAACCACTGAGCCATCTCTACAGCCCTGAGCATTGTAAACTTTTAACATGGCCAACTTCCTCCTGCTAGTCATGTAGTGTTTCATATGACAGGGTCTTGAAACAATGTGTTCAGTGCCTTTCCGTTCAGCAGAGGTTTTGGCCTGATCTTAAATATGTCAGGTACACCTTGTTCTAAGGCATGCAATCTTGGTCTCTTACAAGAAGATGAGAAGGATGAAGGTGAAAAGGGGGGAGCACTCTCCAGGGACCTCGGAGAACTTGGCAAATGTAAAGCGTTTGACAGACACACTGTTCTCCTGCCACAGAGAGCACTTGAGACTCATCTCTTGGAAGATAGAACAGCAAATCATCAGAAAATTCGTGCAGATGGTGAAAGCCATCATTTTGTTACATTGAGCCTCAGTTAACTCAGGGACAGAAGTCTCCTACCTGCAGTTATAAAACCCCAAAGTTTAGGAATGACACTCATTCTTCTACATTTTCAAATTAAAACCTTTCTCTGTTGACCACATCTGGTGATTTTTCCAAAAGGTACTGAGTTATACATTCTACAGAGTATAAATTCCAAGCCATGGTGGTTTTCATACATATTCCTAAGGTCTGATGAAGCTGAGGCAGAAGGCTTACCATGAATTTAAAGCAGCTTCAATTTTAGAGTTAGGCAGATATTCAAATAAGGAAGAACAAAAGAAACATGTTAAATTGAGCTCAGTCCTTCTCTAGAGCTTCTCCGTAGTTATCTATGAATACAACCAAGAAAGGTCGCTCTGACCTACAGATCTCTGTGCATCCCCACAGCTACTCACATGCTTTCTTCAACTCTCTTCAAAGACTACTGGGCTCAGAATATTCTTCACTTAATATTGTTGCTACTCAGATCCAGCATTTTCCTCATGTTCACATTTTAGTGAAAGAAAATTAAAATTGAATAACTGAATAATAATTAAACCATTGTTGCAGTGTACAGAACGAAAGCCAGGGTGTGCCCCGAATTCTGAGCTGTTCATATAGGTCATTAGAAAAGATTCGTAAAAACTTGTCTCTCAGAAGGAGCTGAGTCATGAGAGAGAAATGTTGTCAGTGAGAAGACAGCACCCCAGCCCCCATTCCTCACTGTTATACATGGATGGGGTAACCCCCACATGGCAGCCAGTTACTTGATCTTATAGTTTCCCATCTTGCATCAGATCTCAAGTGACTGTCATTGTCTACACAGCAGAGTTCATGTTTCATAATTAGTTCATGATAATCCATGAATCAGACTACTAAGCTTTTTGAAATAAAATGACACTTGGTCTTGTCTTGTAATCCAGGCTGGCCTCAAATTCACTAGTCCCTGGCCAAAACTCCTAACAGCTGGAATGACAGCAGTATTAGGCTACAGCTAGTTTGATAGAAACTCCATCCTAACCCTGCCTCTCAATGGGCATATCACAATTTGTCAAATGCTCATGTATGTAGTGCACCCCATATTGTCACACTTCATTTTCTCTTTCCAGTGTCTCCATGGGGCTGGCATATGCTTGCTTCATTGTTTACCTCATGAGCTCTTCAGTTCTAACACAGCTTTGTCTTCTCAGGAAACCACCAGATCTGCATCCTTGTCTCTGCTCCAGTCAGTAACACCCTCGGCTGTTCAAAGTACAATATAACTGAGAAGCACTCCTTCCCACTCTGGGAAGGGCTCATTTCTGCTCATTTCTGACTGAGCATAGCTTCAGACAGAGACTGAGTGTAGAATCTGCTGTTTTCTTTAGCCCTTCATGACATCTACCATCTTTGCCAATTGATAAGTTCCCATGTAACGAGAAAGAAGTTTCAGTGCTTAACTTTCTCTGCCTATATATTTGCCCATCTTTGCACAGTATGTTTTCTTCAACCCCATGTCCCTCTAATAGAGCAAATGCTAATCCTTCTTTCAGTCTGATAATTGTCTTCTTTTAGTGAGCTGGTCCTAGATCTTCTGTGCGTGTACTGAAGTTTGGATTTTCCATTTGGAAATGTCACATGTCAAAAATCTAAATACATATGATTTCCCTGGAGATACCATCAGCCACTTCTGATGACCCCCTGCACACCTTGTGTAATCGTATATCACCAGGGCCTGTTATGTTCACAGTTTTTACAATTGAACCCCAGTTTACACAAATCCAAAGTGGGCATAATAGTTCAAGCTTTCTACATTTCCTGTTTGTATTAGACAATGTGAGCTACACACATCCCACCTTCCCTGGGGATGCATCCTTCCATCACAGCTGTTTCTTTACTTACCTTACTGTCATAAATATCCTCAGTTATGAGGAATTTTGAAGCAAAGCACTTGAAATTTTCACTTTCAAACTGGACAGAGAAACCCTTCAGGGATATGAGTATTTATGACTGGCTTCAGCACTGTTTTCCAGTTCATGCAAAGGTGCCAAGGAGGAAAAAAAGCCCAGGCTAGGATGAGAATAGCAAAAAACACCAGGAAGGCTCTGTGGGCAAGATATTTCTGTGCTGTTTCTGAAGCTCCTGGACATTATCTTCAAGGGCACTGTCGCAAGGAACTGTCTCTTCCAATCCCCTGTGGGGAGACAAAATGAATGCCCTTTTCTCCCCAATTTTGTTGTAGTCATGGTGGTTACCACACCAATAGAAAAAGTAAACTAGTACAGAAATTGGTACTACAGAGTTGGGTGCAGATGTGATAGACCTGATCATATTTTGGGGATGTTTGTGGAAGTGTTTGGAGCTTTCAGCTGAAAAAGCCACAAGTTCTCAGACTGGCTCTGAGAGAAATGCAGATGACTGAGACAAGGCTTGTATAGTTTCACAGGGAAGTGACTCCTTATACTCTATTAGGGATATTTTGTCATATTTTGAATCAGGAATCTGCTGTTTCTAGTGTTCTGGTTTGAAGCCCAGCTGTTATTAACAGGGGACCAACACTACTGAAGTGAATCTTTTACTTTCTGGGATAATTGGAGAAGAAAAACTGCACATGGGAATGTGGACAGACTCAGGATGGGAGTGACTGGGGTTCCAGCACAGCTTGAGAACTATGTAAGAGTGTGGGACTCAGAGGCTCAGGATCAGAGACTGTCAGCCAGGTAGAAAACAGCCACAATTCTTTCCTCTACAGTGCTGACTTCCATCCCTTCAGAAGAAAATTTAGCTATGGGACAAAGGTGGCTTTATTTCTTACAGTTCCATTAAAAAAATTAGTGTCCTCTGACCACTACGCCAGCAAGCTATAGTCACACCTCCCTCCCATGATTATCAAAGAGTCAAAGGGGTAGTCAGTTATCCCTCCCACCCATTCAGTGGACCTTAGCTGTATGTGGGGGAGAGGCAAAGGATATATAAGCCAAGAACACCAACAGGCACCTCTCTGACCATTTTGTGCAGCTGTCAGGAGGTCTCAGGATCAGTATTTGAGTGTGGACTTTACAGTGCAGCCGTAAATGAGGGGCACCAAGTCTTCCGTAAATAAACCCCTATCCCATGCTCTGCTAGTAAACTCAATAAACTAGTTTGGATTTTCAGAACAAAACAAAACAAAACAAAACAGCTTCATTATTGACCCCATGTTTTTTTTTTCTTTTTCTTTCTTTTTTTTTTTTTTTTTTTTTTTGTCTTTTTGGGACAGGATCTCCCTGTGACCCTAGCTGGCATGAAGCTCACTGTGTGGACTGGGCTGGCCTCAAATTCACAGAACTCTGCCAGGCTCTGCCTCCCAAGTGCTTGGATTGAGGACATATGCCACCATGCCTGGCTTTAGTCTTTGATTTCTTATCCCTAATTTTCCACCCTTAAACTTTGTTGTATATATATTTTGATGTAACCTGCTTCAAGTTGTTTCTGAAAAATGTGTTAAAATTGCCTCTGTTTGGAATAATAAAAGCATTCTTGAAAAAGATTTACATCCAATCATGCAATGACTTAAGAAATTAAAGTGCAAGCTGATAAAAAGATTAAACCAGAAATGTCAGCTTGGCCATTCTTGCATCTGGTGTCTGTCTGTCCTTTTCCCAAATCCTTTGCTCAACCCTCCTTATAACCATGCTAACTCAGTGTTCTACACAGACAAAGACAACTCCCAGTGACCTCTTTCTTTCATTTAGTTAAGGTACAAAGTCATGGAGACAGTGGTACAAAAAAGGCACTTATAATACTCGTGTATTGTATGAAGTGGTTACAGGAACTTTTCCCAAAGTCACCGTGATGTGTTTCTATGCTGAATGGTTCCTTCAGGTTCAGCTATTATCTCTAAGAGAGTTGTATTTAAGACTGATATTCTTAGACGGTCTCTGAGCAGGACACGGCGGTCTAGTGTAGTGTGCTGACAGTGCCTGATAGTAGCATCACATGTGAGAGACTTCAGGTCTGAATCACCCAGTTGAGCCCTGGAACTAACCTGACATCTAATTTTCATGACAAAATAGCTAATTGGCTATGTCCAATATCTTTTAATAAGAGTTGTGCTTATGTTACCTGAACCATTAAGGGAGGTTTCTCCCACCTGACACTGTAGTTTTTTGTTATATAGCCTTCGGCTATACACATGCACTTTTATATTTATTGTATATGTATTTTTCAGTAGCACTTTGAACTAATACATTTCCCTCTGGTTTTTCATACCATTCAAATATTATTTATCTCTCCTTTCACTCTCCCTGTACAACCCTTGCCACTCCCTTCCTAATTAAAGTATTCCCCTTTCACCCATTTTCCCCTTAATAAAACCTGTCTCTTACTATCTCAACTCTCTTGAGCTCCTTCTTCTACTTACTCCCATGGTTCCTTTTCATTTTCTTTGCTCATGTGCTTACATCAGGATTTCTACTCACACCTAGGCCTTTGGTGCTAAGATCCACAAATGAGAGAAAACACATGACACTTGTTTTCCTGTGTCTGTGTTATTTCTTTTAGTATAAAGGTTTCTAGCTCCATTCATTTACCTGCAAATTTCATGATTTTATTTTTCTTTACTGCAGAGTAGAACTTCATTGTGTAAATGTATCACATTTTCACTATCCGTTCATCAGTTGAGGGACATTTAGGTTCTTTCCACTTCTTAGCTATTGTGAAAATAACAGAAACAAGTATGAATAAGTAGGATGAGTCTGTTGGGCATATGCTAAGGAGTGAAATGACAGGATCATATGGTAGATTTATTTTCAGTTTTTAAAGAGTTCACCATACTGATTGCCACAATGGTTGAATCACTTTGCAATCCCACCAGCAATGGATGGAGGTTCCTCTTTACCCATATCCAGGCCAACATTTGGTGTTACTGGTTCCCTTAATCATAGACATTCTGACTGGTAGTAGATAAAATTCTAAAAGAATTTTGATTTTCATTTTCTTAATCACTAAGGATGTTGAATACTTCTTAAAGGTGTTTCTTAACCATTGTTATTTCTTCTTTTGAGAGCTCACTGTTCAGATCCATAGCTCATCTTTTGATTGGGTCATTTGTTTTCTTGCTTGGTTTTTGTGATGGCTAATCCTGGGTGTCAACTTGATTTGATCTGAGATTAACTGAAATGAAAGAGAACTTCTTGATTGGATCATCTAAAGCTGGAAGACACACCCTAAATGTGGGTGTTACCTTCTGATGGCAGCTGGTATAAAAGACAAAGGCAGAGGAGAAAGCGGGGCTTTTTGTGTCTTGCCTTCTCTCTCGCTGGTGAGTTCATCTTGCTGCTGTAGACTGAAGACTAGCTGATATTTTGGAATTTGTCAGACCTTCAGCAACAGATTGATTTTACCAGTTCTGTTTCTTTAGAGAACCTTGACTAATACAGATTGTGGTCCCAGAAGTGGTTCTAGAGAAACAGAATTGAAAGGATGAATTTCTTTAATGGGCTTGTTGGTATCTGGAGGAGGCTCTCAAAGTCAGAGTCTTCAGATAGCATGGAAAGCACTGAAAATCCATGGTGTAGACTCTTTGAAGCAATTATGAAGATAAATGCATTTGAGTCTTTTAACTCACCTCTTGTGAGGAGCAAGGAATTTAGTGACTCTATACATAAAACATTTGATGATTTGTGGAAAAATAGGAAAAATAATGATGCTGGCTGGTTACTTTTAGCATTTCTGGATAAAGGGATGAAGATAAACAATGAGCTTAATGAATGATAAAATTGACAAGCTCCAGATTCGAATCAACAGTTTAAAAGTTTCCAAGTGTGTCCTGGAAGAGAATCTTCTCTCCAGCAGCCAGAGTCAAAGCTGCAGAAAATCAAGCTGGAGCTGCTATACGTTCGGCTGACCTACAACGCTAATTTAATTCCCAGCCCTGAAGGGTGTCAGCAGTAAAGGTGAGGGCATTGGTAAGGAAAGATTGGAATCCTGACACGTGGGATGGAGATGTGTGGAAGAACCCTGAGGAGGCTGAGGATTTTGAAGTCATCTCTGTGCCCTCAGTAGACCCACCCTCCCGACCCTTGCCTGCGAAAACTAATCCCA
>NW_008329664.1:104504-105805 GCF_000622305.1 Nannospalax galili
CAGCACTGGATTGGGACTACTGAGACATCCAGCCTTGTGGTGTAGCCATTGTTGGACTACTCGGACTCTATCCTGTGAGCTAAACTGATAAATCTTTATACATATTCATTCTACTGGTTCTGTTTCTTTGGAGAACCCTGACTAATACAGTTTTTTAGTTCTTTTATATCCTGGTTACTAATCTGTCAGATGAATAGTTGGTGAAGATTTTCTCCTACTCTGTGGGTTTTCTCTTCACTTCCTTGGTTATTTCTTTTCTGAAATGAAGGTTTTTGGTTTAATGAGATTTCATTGTTGATTGTTGATCTTGGTAACTGAGCAACTGAGGTCTGATTTAGAAAGTCGTTTCCTTCACCTACATCTGGTAGGGTACTGCCTATGCATTCCTCCAACAGTTTTAGCCTGTCAGGTTTCACATTGAGGTCTTTGACTGACTTGGACATGGCTTTTCTTCAGGGTAATTTTAGTCCTACATGGGTCTAATTTTAGTCATACATGTGGAAATCCAGTTTCCAGCACCATTTGATGAAGATGCTGTCTTTCTTCCAGGGTGTGTACTAGGTATCTTTGTCAAATATCAAGTGGCTGTAATTGAACCCCCCCATGTTTAGGTCTGCTATTTTCCATTGATTTACATGTTGGTTTTTGCACCAACACCATGCTGTTTTTAGGCCTATGGCTTTGTAACATTGATTTAGACCTGGTACAGTATTCCCTCCAGCATTGTTCCTTATGATCAGGACTGCTTGGGCTATCTGGAATATTTTCATCTTCCATATGAATTTTATGATGGATTTTTCTATGTCTGTAAAGAATTTCATCAGGATATTGATTGGGATTGCACTGAATCTGTAAATTGCTTTGGGTAGGATGGTCATTTTTAATGTATTGAGTATACCAATCCATGAGCACTGGAGTTCTTTCCATCTCCTTGTGTATTCTTCAATCTCTTTCTTCAAAGATTTTTTTTTCTGTCTTTTTGAGACAGAGTCTCCTGTAGCCCGAGCTGGCCTGGTACTCACTATGGAGACCAGTCTGGCCTTTATTGCACAGAGATCCACCTGCCTCTGCCTCCCGAGTGCTGGGACTAAAGGCATGTGCCACCACACCCAGCTCTCTTCAAAGATGCTATCTTCAAAGATTTAAAATTTTTATTAAATAGCTCTTTAATGTCTTTGGTTAGGTTTATTCCTAGATTTTTTTTAAAGGCTATTGTGATGAAATTTAAATTCTCAGGGTTCATCCTAGAACTTTTTTTATTTATTTAAACTTTTAGTGATACAAAGTTTGAGTACCCTTCA
>NW_008329664.1:107120-159008 GCF_000622305.1 Nannospalax galili
GTGATCCAGTGTACTGTGGCCACACAGTGGCAGCCGCAATGTCCCAGTGACCTCTGAGACAGCATAGGAAATCTCAGTCATCCACACAGTGGACACTAACAAGGAGTAGATGCACTGGTTCATGATGAAGGTGTAGTGCAGAGGTCTGCAGATGGCCACATAGTGATCAAGGACATAATGGCCAGGAGAAGACACTCTGTGCTCCCATTGTGTAGAGGATAAAAAGCTGAACTACACACCCCACGTAGCTGAAGGTCTTTGTGGAGCCTCTCAGGTTAAACAGCAGCTGAGGCACAACACTTGTGTAGCACATGCCCAGAAAGGAGAGGTTGGTGAGGAAGAAATACATGGGGCTGTGCAGACGGGAATCTAATGTGGACATCAGAATGATGACGATATTCCCCCCCAATGTCAGGGGGTATGTTACCAGAAGAACAGTGAAGAGAGAGAGCTCTAGATAGGGACGGTCAGCAAAGCCCAGCAGAATGAACTCTTCAGGGTGGCTCTCATTGCCATTCTCTGCAAAGTGATTCAGCTGTAGTGAGGAAATGTCAAAGCAGTTAGTGTTGAGGGAGGGGCAAAGCCTTACATGCAAAGAAGACAGGTTGAGCCTTCTAAGGCCAAAATAACAGAAGGGAGGACCCTGGCAGAGGGCTCAGTCAGTAAAGGGCTTCTTGCTTAATTAAGCAAGAAGATCTGAGTTCTAGCTCTAGCTGGCCAGGGCAGCACATTACAGTAATGCCTATGCTAGGAAGCAGAGACTAGAGGGTTCCACAGCTTACTAGCCAGATAGTCTAGCTGAATTTGTAAGCTCTGGGTTCAGTGAGAAGCCCTGTCCCAAGAAATAAGTTAGAGAACAAATGGAAAAGAAGCCAGACATTGGTTGCTGACCTTCACATGCGTGTGCACACACATGCACACATACCACACACCCTCAAAACACAAACATGTATTCACATATAACAGATAAACAATTTGGCTAGTGGTGATTTTCATTCAAGTTCTGGTACTATAAATTAAAGTTAGTTACCTTAAGCAAAGGGCTTTTTGTTTCTAGGGGTCTGACAGCACATGTGGCCTGAGGCTGAGGAATTCATTTTGACAGCAGTGCTGAAGACATTACTGAAATGTCACATAAACATGCCCAGAAAGCAGGAAGAGGAGCAAGAGAAGAGGAGTGGGGAGGAGGAGGAGGAAGAAAAGAGAATTGGAACTGAGTATGGAAGATGTAAATCATCAAATCTTCTCTAAGGGCAGTAAGGACATTGGTGTGTAAACAAACTTCTTTTAGGTACTTGAGATTAATTAAAATAATATAAACACTGTTAACATCATTTTTCATAATGGTTCAGTTATCAATCGCCCCTTGTTTTATATATTGAAAGTTTTAAGCCACGATTACATTTTTTGTTTATTTACGTTTATGTGCTTTTTTTTGCATAACTATCCAAGTTTCAACACTCAAACTTTCATGACAAGTTTTACTTAATTGATTCATCTTTGGAGATTTTCCTTTATCAACTGAGCTTACTACTTGATTTTAGTATAAAAATTTGATCAACTATCAGGGACACATTGGTTTTATATATCCACAAATATATTTTTCAACTCCAGAAAACTTCTGTCAGCAGATATCCTAAATGAGACACAGCAACATCCAAACTTGCTATTTTGCATTTCTGGGATATAATTCTTTAATTTTTAACTAAAATGTACCCTGATACAACAAAAATTAAGTAACAATTAAAGATAACATTTTTAAAAATAAAAATAATATTTGTTCATTCAGTTTTTTTACTGTTTCATGAACACCAGTCTCTTCTGTGGTAAGCAATATTCAAATGTTAAGAGAACCTCACAATGACCAACCCAGGATCCTCCTCTAGCCAACTGGCTGCTTCATGGTATTTTCTTGGGGTTAAATTATTTTCTGAGGGGTGAGCTACACAGTTCCACCTTCCCTGGATATATCCTGCCAGCACAGCTCGCTGTTTCCTTACATTATTGTGACAAATATCCTTCATTTAAGAGGAATCATGAAGAAAGATCCTTTAATTTTTCACTCTCAGAGAGGACAGAGGACACAGAAACACCAGCAGGAAGCACAAGGAAGACTGTGGCTGAGGTATTTCTGTGCTGCTCCCGAGGCTCCTGGGCATTGTGTTCAAGGACACTCATTTTCTCTCCCCTGAGATGACTTGGCAGGGACAGTTACCTGAGACAGCGCTCCTTGAAACATGCTTTTCAGGCACAATTAGTTACCTGCTGCTCTGAGCCTAGGCAGATCTCTGTCACTGTTGGATGCATTATGAAAGAAACTGATTCAATTTCCCAACACACTGAGCACCAACTAAAAAGTACCCATTAAAGACAAGCCTTTTGAATCAATGGTACTGAGGAATTTAAGTGAGGATTTCTTTACTATGCTATCTTATTTGAGAATATCATGTAAGATTTAATTATCTCCAGTACAATGATAAGGGTAAACAGAAGTAACAACGGAAGTAAAGAACACACAATGAAACAGAGTGAGCCCAGGTAGCCTAGAAATACTAGAAACTCCTAAGTAAGTCATATTTAACACATTAAGAAACATTAAGAGGAGAAAATAATTTGTCTACATGAATACCGCATATCGAATACCATACCTACTGTGCTTCCATTTAACGCTTATGTTCTCCTGTTATAAATTTTATCATGTATGCCATCCAGCAGTTTTAGATTTGACCCTCCATGAATTCTTGGATAATCAATACATCTAACTCTAAGAGCAATCTGTACTTTATCCTTTCAGCACCTTCCTGAGGTCTGTGTTGCTTGGAATAATTCAATGTGGATCACAAGCTTTTAAAATTGTGTGTGTGTGTGTGTGTGTGTGTGTGTGTGTGCGTATACTTGACACAAACTAGAGACACCTGGGAAGAGTGAATTTCATTGAAGAATTTCCTCCTTCAGTTTGGCCTTGGCCATGTCTATGGTACATTTTCGTAATTATTAATTACTGTGGAAGGTTCCAGTCCATTATGGGTGGTGCCATTCCCAGACAAGTGGTCCTGGGCTGTATAAGAAAAGTGACAGAGTAAGACGGGGTAAAAGCAGCAAACACTGTTCTTCCATAGTTTCTGCTTCAGCTCCTGCCTCCAGGTTCCTACAATGGTTTCCCTTGATGGTGAACTTTTACATGTAAGACATATAAACCCTTTCTCCCATGTTTATTGTGGTCATGGTGTTTATCATACCAACAGAGAAACTAAACTAGGACAGAAATTGGGATCAGAAAGTGGGATGTTGCTATGATAGACCTGACCATGTTTTGGGGAAGATCATGGAAGTGTTTGGAACTTAAGGCTGCAAACACCATTGAGCGTTCAGAGTTTAGTGAGTTGTTCTCTGGAAGAAAGAGAAGCAAGAATTCTGAGAGAAATTAAGACAAGTGAGGCCCAACTTGTGTAGTCTCAGAGGGAAGTTTAAGATATAGGTGTAGGAATGGATTTTTCGAAACTGGGCATCAAATGCTCAGGAAACAAAGTCATGAATCAACAAATGGGATCTCATTAAACTAAAAAGCTTCTGTACATAAAAGAAACAATCAAGGAAGTGAAGGGAAAATCCATAGAATGCAAGAAAATCTTCACCAGCAACACAGAGGTTTAATATCCAGAATATATAAAGTACTCAAAAACAAAGAATCAAGAAAGAAAGTAATCCAAATAATAGATGGGATAAGGAGTTGAAGAGAGAGTTCTCAAGATGAAATAAAGGTGACTAAGAAGCTTCTTAAAAGGTGTTCAATATTACTGGGTGTTGGCACATGCCTTTAATCCCAGCACTAGGGAGGCAGGGACAGGCAGATCTCTGTGAGTTCAAGGCCAGCCTGGTCTACATAGTGAGAGTTCCAGGACAGCTGGGTCTACAGGGAGACACTGTCTCAAAAAGAGAAAAAAGGTGTTCAATATCATTAGTATTTAGGGAAATGGAAATTAAAACCACTTTAAGATTTCACCTTACCCCAGTCAGACTGGCTAGGATTAAGAGAACAAATGATACCAAATATTAGAGAGGATGTGGCGAAAGGGGAATGCTCATTCACTGCTAGTGGAATTGCAAACATGTTCAACCTTTATGGAAAGCAGTGTGGAGAACTCTTACAAAACTACAAATGAACCTACCATTTGACCCAGTTATACCACTCCTTGGCATATACCTAAAGAATTCATCCTATTGCAGAGACACTTGTACATCCATGTTTGTTGCTACTCTTTTCACAATACCTAAGAGATGGAAGCAACCTAAGTGTCACTCACCTGACAAGTGGATAATGAAAATGTGGTTCATTTATATGATGGAGTTTTATTCAGCAGTAAAGAAGGATGAAATCATGAAATTTGCAGGTAAATGGATGGAACTAGAAACTGTTATACTAAGTGAAGTAACATAGACTCAAGGGAAAAAAAAAACATGTGTTCTCCCTCTTATGTGGATCCTAGCACCAAAGGCTTGTAAGTGAGTATGTATCCAGGCATAACTACAGGAAGAAGGATAGAGAAAAGGAACCAGGGAGGTAAAGGAAAAGAAAGAAGAGAACAGTAGGAAACAGGCATCAATAAGGGAGATATGGATAAAAATGGGGTTATTATAAGGAGAGTGGGGAAGGAGGGTTATACAAGGAACCTTGTGGATAAAGGGAAAAAAGGAGCTCAAGAGAGATGGGATTATAGGAGAAGGGTATTATTAAGGGAGAAATGGGAAAAATGGGGGCACTTTAAATGGGGAAACCACTGTGGAAGGGTTAGACAATGTCAAAGATAAATAATGCCTAGCTAGTTTTAAAAAACCAGAGGGAACAATATTAATCAAACAACATGCTGACAAATTATACATACAACTAGCTCAAGGAATATAATACATGTCTAGGCAAGGTTTATCTGAGAATGTTTGGTCTTTGCCCAAGCTTTATCTACAGAGCACATGGTAATTAGGCTGGGGCTACATGGAGACCCTGTCTCAAAAAGACAAAAAAAAAGTACTAGACTGGTGGAGCTAACTTTCTTGGATGTCTAACAGCTATACTTTGAGTACTATACTAATTTGGTCAGAGGGACACAAAGGACAATTTTGCTCTTTGCCCTCCTAGGTGGACTAAGCTCCAGGGGACTATGAGCATCTCTCAAAATGTCCTGTAACTGTGGTGTGTCACCTGCCCTCTTGATCAAGGAGGCCATGGAGATGCCACCAAATGGATGTGAACCAGTGTCCAGTCTACAAATAGCAGGGTCAATACAGAGGAAACATTTCCACTATGCTTCAAACTGAAGCCAGCCATGGTCATGCAGGACCTTTGACTTATCTTCACACAGATGGAATAGGTAAAATAAAGTAGCCAGGGCCTTCGCCCAAGCCCATGTGACCCCTGAGGAACAGATCCTCAAATGATCTTAAGAATAAAAATAATTTGGTTTATCTGGGCCAACTGTATGGTCTTAAACACCCAAAAGGAAATTATAATAAAGGTTAAGTATAACATTTTAAGAGCCCATGTGTATAGCTAAAATCTACATAACAAGAAACAGTGCCAGACAGGAGATACCCTTCCTTTGAGTTGTTGACCGTGGTGGCCCAAGAGACTCTCAGACTGTAATCCAGCATATAACTGGGAAAATGAACAGAAGATCTCCATTTATCTAAAGGAATTTTGGCCACTGATTGCTATTAGATGAGGAAGAACTGATCTTCCTAAAACAAGGAACTCTATGTAGACTGAGTAGATTCAGTGGATGGACAAACACTGGAGAATGGCTGGAGGCGCCAACAGCACAGTGGACAATAACAGGGATTACAGAGTATATGGACTCATGTGGGAGGGGCACTATGGGAGGGTGCCATTTGGGATGTGGGTATACAGATGAATAGGATTGTTTGGGATGTTTTGTATGAAATACATACCAAAAAATTGACAAAGAAAAAAATGTGTTATATTTGAGGAAGAAGCATAAAAATTTCTTCCATTTTGATTAGTAGATGTGAAACATATTATCATTGAAAATCTACCTGATTTTATATCCATGCTCAGGTGGGTCTCAGAAAGTAACCGACTATGACTAGCAGAGATGCATGTGCAAACATCTATGTGTTAGTAGCATTAAAAATGAGTTTTTCTGTATGAAACAGTATATTTTAAAATGACAAGGAGATCTTTCTTAAAGATGAAAACCTCATTGTATTTTATGTCTTATAGGGTTTATACTGAGTTCAATATTTTATAACTGTATTAATTCAACTTTGAACTTAAAAATTTATAGGCAATATTGAAAGAGATGCATCTTTGCTCTGGAAATTGTTATTGAATATCTTAAATCTTAATAATCATGGTTATTCAATAAATAATTTTAAAAGAAATAAATAATTTTTTAAAAAAATGGGTGACTAATCAGAATTCATCACCTGCATGTAGGGAATTGTCAAGGAACAAATTTAATTAATAAAATACTTTTGAGGAGTTGAAGAAATGGCTCCATGGTTAAGAGGACATACTGTTTGTCTGGAGGACCCAAGTTTGATTCCCAGCACCCACATCAGGTGCTTCACACCTGCCTGTAACTCAAGTTCTGGGGATACAACACCTCTGGTCTCTATGGACACCTGCACACACATACACAGTTAAAAATAAAATAAATTAGAACTGGAGAGATGGCTCAGCAGTTAAGAGCACTGACTACTGTTGCAGAGGACCTAGGTTCAGTTCCCAGCACCCACATGGAAGCTCACAACCATCTGCAACTACAGTTCCAGGGGATCTGAAGCCCTCTTCTATCCTCTGTGGGCATTGCACAACTTAGGTCACTTACATATATGCATGCAATTCACTCATACCCATAAAATAAAAGTAATAAAAATAAAATATTAAAAATAAAACAATTAAAAGTTATTGACAGCAGAGTATCAGCAAATTTACTTAAAAGTTCTAAATTCCTGCTCTTGAAATAGAATCACCTTTAATTTCTAAGTAAAGAGTAGGACAATTTGATGTTACCCTTATGCCGCTGAGTATTTAGCTTATTTGGCTGATGGAATCTACATTTTAAGGATGTGAAAATGAAAACAGAAGGCCACAGCATGCATGCTGGTGTTTCATAATGTGCTTCTCATTATTGCTTTTTGTCTTTCAGTCCATTCTTGCCTTCTTGCAATAAATTGTGTTTTCTTTTCTGCTAGGCAGCATAACTGGGGAAATCCTTATGGGTTCTGAGGGAATGGAGTCCTATTAGAGAAATAAAGTTCAGGAAATGCCAAGAGAGTTTTCTACTTTAGCAATTATTTACAAGAGGGAACCATATGACCCAGGGGGCCTTGTTATAAAGTTTGGAGTTACCGGTGTTTATGATTTCATTTCTCAAGAGATGGGTTTTAACTTTTCCAAATGCTATTTTAAACTATTTAAAACAGTCTCAAAGGAACAGAGAAAAACAAACTTAAAAGGATTTTCTTATTCTCTGCATTTTGGCCAATAGAGGTGTTAATCCTGGCTGACAAATTGACTTCCCTGGGAAGAGAGAGCCTCAACTGAAAAACTTCCTCCATCAGATTGGCCTGTGGGTGTGTCTGTGAAACAATCACTTGGCTGTTAATTGATGTAGGAAGGCACAGCCCACTGTAGGTGGTGCAACCATAGGCAGGTGCCTGAGCTGTGTAAGAAAGGTAACTGAGCAAGCCATGGGAAAGAACGAGTAAGCAGGTTTTCTCTGTTGGTTTCTGCTTCAAGATTCTTCCTTGCATTCCTGCCTTGACTTCCCTTGATGATGGACACTTGAA
This sequence comes from Nannospalax galili, assembly GCF_000622305.1. Classification (NCBI taxonomy): domain Eukaryota; kingdom Metazoa; phylum Chordata; class Mammalia; order Rodentia; family Spalacidae; genus Nannospalax; species Nannospalax galili. The sequence continues at coordinate 114,930 of NW_008329664.1, forward strand.
TTATATTCTCTTTTTTGAAATTTCTTTTTTCCTTAAGGGTAATCAATAATAAAGTAATTGATATATCAGTTACTTTTCTGTTGCTGTGATAAAACACCACGACCAAGTCAACTTCTAGAAGGAAGAGTTTATTTGGGTACAGTTCCAAAGGGATAAGTGACCACCATCATGGTGGCAAGACATGATAGGAGCCAGCCAGAACAGAAAACTGGGAGTTTACATCTCCAAAGAAAACAAGAAGCAAAGGGAGGGAAACTGGAAGTGAGGCAAGTCCATGAACTCTCAAAGTCCGTACCAGTGATGTGCTTCCTCCAGCAAGGCCATACCTCCTAATGGTTCCATGAACCTTCCCAAACAGCACCACCAACTGATCAAGTGTTCAAATATTTGAGCCTGTGGGGGATACTTCTCAATCAAGCTACCTCAAATGAGTTTTAAGAAAATGAATCAGACAACTCAGCTCTAATTCTTTTAATGTGTTAGGAAGTCATAGACCAGTACTCAAGAACTCCAATCACCAAGAGCTAGCAACTATTCAGGGCCCATGGCTGATAACCCTTTTTTCCATTTGTGGACAGGACATGGAGTGGCTGAAATGTCTTCTGGGGAAACATTTATTGCAACATTACAGGACTCTGTTTTAAAGGCATCATTTCTTCCTCAGTTGAGAGAACCTGGGTCTGTGAACTGCTCAAGTCTGGAAGTGAGTTAAGAGTTCATGAATTCTTACAATGTTTGTGCAAGTTATGCTTCTTCCCTAGACACAATTTTCCCGCAGCATATTTAAACTATCATGCATATTCCCTTTGGGCTACTGCAATGAGCCACAGTCTGGGCAGCTAATAAAGTAAGGAAATATTTATCACGATTCTAGTTTCTGTGAAGGCCAATACCAAGTCTCTGGCAGTCCTAAGCATGGAATGTTATAACTACTAACATATGTAATTCATGAATGAAGCCTTTAGGTCAACTTGAAAATGTTTAAACAAAGGGGAATTTATTAACATGTAATGTTATGAGCTCTTTCTGATTTATTTTTGAATTTATTGTAATGTCATAATTTTGGAAACTCCTGATTCATAAAGAGAGTATAGACATATTTAAGTCAAGTAAGTGAATATATCAGGGTTTTAGAAAAGAAGACAGAGACTACAATATCTATAATCATCACAAAAATGTTTAAAGAGAATAGATTGATTCATCATAGAAATTTATAATTAAGATATAGATTTAGCCATTTTGATATGGTATCATTGTGGTTTGAAAATATTTAATAAATACTAATTTGAATCTAATACTCATGGAATGTATCCTATCCACTGCTCATTTATCATCAGACTATGAAAACTGCATTGTAATTACAGCTATTCATGAAGGATAAAGATGGTAACTAGGAACGCTGAAAGTCATCTCTTGACCACAGTAATTGTAGCTGAGTTTGGGGTTAGTAGAAAACTCGGCTACTATCTCAGTTTGAAGTAAGATAACTTTAGTTTTCTTGAGCAAAACTTTGACAATGATAGACGTTACTAAATAAAGTGATGTAAGCACTACTTTCTTTTGTAGATGATGGTACCACTAAATAAGTTGACTAAAATTAAATATTGGATGATGCCAGTAACTTCGTAGTAAATTTCTTATAAAATAATTTGGTTTCTTATTATGTCTTCAGAGCCTTTCTCTTTGCTATGAAGCCATGTCAGAGCACCTTGAACTCCCTATTTCCCCATGTATAACTTGTGTGTTAAAAATGGAATGTGAGTGGAATAAAATGTATCACAAAGTTTACCCTCATCTGAGACCAACTGTTTCCCCAATACTTTTTGTCTCCCAACTTCAGATTTAATCCTGAGCACAGCTACATCAATGAATCTATAGGAAACAAAAATGAAAGGAAAATTAAAACAAAAACACACAATGTTCATAATGCTTCTTCCATGGTTATAGTGTCCACACTGCAATCTTGTCCACAAGAGATATTTCAAAGAATATAGTGATGCAAGTGGTGCTTCAACATCGAGAGGAGTCAGAGGAGATGGGGAGTCTCATGCAGTCCTGATATATATTGTCAGGTCATGGTCCAGATCTCAACACAGTGATCACAGGGGCACTATGGATGCAGCCAGGACTGAACTGGCTGTAACAACATTGCCAGAGCCTGTACTCAACAGTGGAATAGCATGTCAGTGAAAAGCTGAAGAAGTGGTCACCAAAAGAGATTATCTTGTCTTCACTTTAGACATTGACAGACATCTGTGTGGAATAGAGATTGAAAATGGCCCAATTTCTTTCTTTTATAATGTTATAGCTTTATTAATTGAGAATTTCATATATGCATACAATATACTTTGATCATATTTACACCCTAGTTTCCCTTCTAATTCTTCCTAGATCTGCTCTTCACCTCCATCCCCCATATGCTCATCGGTGTGGGGCCATCCTCTGGAGCACAGACAACCCACCAGAAGCCACACAAAGAAAAATGATATTCCCTCCTCACAAGTCCTCAACATTCAATGGTTCCTCAGGGTGGGGTTGGGGTTCATGAGCTCTTTCCTTCACAATGCTGGAGTAGTAACTAGCTTGATCTTATGTAGATCTTATGCAGACAACCAAACTTCTATGAGTTCATGAAGGAAGTGGGCCTGTCATGTCCAGAACACCCCACTATCCTCTGCTCCTCCCTGACTTCTATCTGCTCTTCCATGCTGGTCCCTGAGCTTTTGGTGGAGGGGATGTGGCATAGATGCCCCATTGTCATTGAATACTCCACAGACACGTATTCTTTGTACATCGTCTGGTTGTGAGATTCTGTGTTAACTATCATCTGTTGATGAGATCTGAGAACTGCACTGATCTGTGGGTACAGAGGCACAAATTTAGAGTACAGTTTGATACTCTGTCCATTTAGCAAATGGAAATAGTAGTCCACCCCTGGGGCCTGTGAGCTTGCCAATCATAAGTTCATGGCCAGACTTACAGTACTAAGCATGCATGTCCTCATGTAGAGCAAGCACTGAATCCAAGAAGCAGTTGCTTACCCTGTAACATTCACTCAGGGACATATTTTGCTATCCTATTATTATTGTGGCATATAGTGGTCACACTTGGGTAAGAGTGTTGATGACTTTGTTCCTCCTAGCAGCCTGCACAGCACCTTCTGATCCTATGAATACTAGACAGAGAAAGAAAACTTCCTGGTCAGTACTCTCCATGTCCTATGACCAAACTGTGTGGTGTTTTCAGAAATAGGATCTTATCATCAAGCTCTAGTGGCCAATCTAGACCAATAACAACAAAAAGTATTGGTTGTGGGGTCTCTAGGACACTCCTACCCATCAACTTGAGGAGAGGTATCCCACACTTAGCACTGGGATTTTTATTCTAAAATGGCCATGTTTCTAAAGGGGAAATATGTAGGAAACCAGGATGCCAGGCCCTAGGGTGAAAACTTTTGAGACCAGGCTGCATTCTCTGCTAAAGGGAGGGGCATTGAAAACAGTGGCTCTGATAATCCCTGTCCTGCAGAACACTGTTAGGCTGGCAGGAGGAAGTGGCCTGGTCATAAAAGTGCAGGCTTCCTGCTCTGTGGGAAAGTATCTTGGTCAACAACCCTTAGCTCATCTCCTTGTCCTGAACAAATAAATCAGCTATCCCTGGCTAAGAGATTAAGCCATGTTAAAAGTTTACTCCTGAGCTAAAAGCTAAAAGTTCACCATGCTTTTAGCTCTAAGAAAACATTGTGGCCAATAAATTACTGGATGGGCATTGACAACCTTGAGTAAAAGTTTAAGAATCTTTCTGGCACCAACTAACAGACTAAATGTCCTGTTTCTTTGTACCCTAAATCTTTGTATGTGACCGCCATATCCCACGTGACTGCTAGTTCCTTGGGATGTATAAAGACCATCTGAATTCAAAAATAAATCATCCTGTTGGGAAGACACAGGTCCCAGAGTTTGACTCTGTCGCCAATCAGACCCTTTGCCCTGAAGCCAGCAGGTCCCCCATTAAGCAAAGCAAACCTGAGTCCTGACAGAAGTACATGTGAGTTTAGAGCAATTCATCTTTTAATGGAAACAGAATAATAGTCATGTTTCCATCCAGTCAATGATGGAAGGGAAAGTCAACCTCAGGTACACCTGTCCAGGAAGCCCCAGGAGTAGAAAGCCACCAAAGATGTAACTGATCACATTTTATATTTTCTGAACTTCGGCTGTGAAAAACAAAAATTCTGGGATCCAGAGCTGTCAAAACCTAGCCACCCCTAGGAACTCTCAGAGTTGCTTCTTAGTCTTGAATCGGGGATATCGAGTGATTACTCACTTTTGTCCTTTCCCCAATTTCCTCTTTCCCCTGCTGAGGTGATACCCCCGAAATGACTTCCTATTGGGAGATCTGGGCTTTTTTTCTTTGAGACTTTGTACCCTGCCTCTTGTAGGAAGCTCAGCAGTTCTTCAGTCCACTTTTGCAGATCTCTCTTGTGGAGGAGCGCAGGTTGTCAACATACTATGTACTGCAGAATGGTGCACCCGGTGGGCTGGCAGTTTTCTAGGTCCTTGGCTAGTACTTCCCTAAAAATGGTTGGGGAGTTCTTGAACCCTTGGGGCAAGGGAGTCTGTGTCAATTGCCCCTTTGAACCAGCCTCTGGGTCCTCCCATTTGAAGGCAAACAGGGGTTGGCTACTCCTGCTAAGCTTAAGCAGTAGAAGGCATCCTTTAGATCTAGGCATGTGAAGATGGCTGCTGTTGGAGATATCAGGCTCAGCAGGGTGTATGGACTGGGGGCCACTGGGCATAGAATTTTAGTAGCATTGTTATTTCTGCACAGGCTTTGAAATGGTCAGTAATCATTGGTCCCTAGCTGCTTTATTGGGAGCAAGGGAGTGTTCCACCATGATTGGATTTCTCATAGAACCCCTTCATCCTTGAGTCCTCTGACATGAGGAGCTATTCCAAGCTAGAATTCCAGAGAGATCAGGTAGTATCTCTGTCTCACTGGAGTGGTATCTGGCTTTAGTACCACCATGACCTGTGGGTGTCCTTTTGTGAGACTAATTCTTTTTCATATGTCCCAGACTTGGGGAAAATGCCCCAAGTACCAATTAATGTCTGAGACACTTTGTGCCTTTTCCTCTGGTGCCTCTTGGTAGAGTCTCTACTCCTCTTCTGAATGGATCTCCAAAGGCATCACAGGCAAAGGGCCAGGGATGGTTGTGGGACCTAAATCCATGGTCACTGTAATACCAAGCTTGGATAGAAAATCTCTCCCTAGTAGGGGACACCTCAGGCACATACAGGAACAAATGCCAGAAATGGTGGCCTCCCACTATACAGTCTCATGGATCACAAAACTGATATTTCTTGGTTGCTCCTGTGGCTCCTATGATGCTGACAGAGTCTTTAGTGAGCTTTCCAGTGGGGGAGGTTACCATGAATACAGCTGTACCAGTATCCAGTATAAAGTCCATGGTTTGATTCCCTAAATCAACTCTGACCACAGGCTCACAGAGGCCAATTTAAATTGACCCCACCTTCAATCTGATTCAGAGTCCCAAGTAGGGCTCTCAGTGTCACAGTTAGCTAGTGCTGCTACTCCTCTGCTTATTGGGAGACCACAATCACCAAAGGTCTGAATGCCTTTTGCCTTTGGTGTCCTCTTTGAAGACCCCTTGTTTCACTTTCTTTCTCAGGGCATTCTTTTTTCCAGTGTCTTTTCTTCTTGCAATATGCACATTGGTCTTTCTCCAGGGGGTTTGGATGTTTCCCTCCCTCATGCTTGGATGGGGCCTCCCTGGGTTTCCTGCTTCCTGAAAGACCACAGCCATGATTCTGGCCTTTTTCTGTGGCCATTTTTCCTTTTCTCATTTAGCAGCTACTCTCAATTTGCTTCCACCTTAGAAGCAATGTCAAGAAGCTGACTTACATTCATCCCAGCAAACCCCTCCAGTTGCTGCAGTTTCCAACACACATCATAAACCCACTGCTGGACAAAAGCTATGCTGATCATTGAACGGTTTTCTGGCACCTCTAGATCAAAATGATTAAAGCTGCAATAGGCATCAATAGTCTCTTTGGAGTCTCCTTTTCCCCTTGGATAATTTCACTCACTCAAGTTCAGGTGGTAGCCCCATGTTCCCTGCTCGAGCCCCTTCAAGGATGACAGATGATCAAGAGCCTGAGGCCCCTCCTGGGTGTTGGGGTTCCAATTAGGTCACTTACCTGGGAAAGCAGTGTTACCAAAATGTTCTGGATTTAGTGACCCTTCAGGGGCCTGGGTAATGAGCCATGCTCTGGCACCTGAAAATTGTATGCACTGCTCCTCTGAGTTAAACAAAGTGCTGAGGAGCTGGTGGCAATCATCCCAGGTAGGTTGATGGGTTTGCATGATAAAATTCAACAGATCTATCATGGCTTGGGCTTTTCTGGTGTATGTTGGCACCAGTTGAGGAGGTCAGTCATCATCATGGTTGGGATAACAAGCTGGGGATGGGGTGGTCCCCATCTTCTTGAAGGGTGGATGGCCCTGGAACCTGGTGCAGTGAGCAAAGTGGTACCAGGCCTGTGGTGATGCAGCGTGACTTAGGAGAACACCCCCATTTTGCAGTGGAGGCAGTGTGCTCCAAGGTGATGGTGCTTGTTCTTCAGAAGTGGCTGGGTCTCTGGTAAAGGCAGGTAGTGATTAGAGCATGGGACTGTCTCAGCTCTGGAGAACACGCCTGGTGTCTGTTCATCAAGAGATGTTTGTGTCTCTGGTAAAAATGGACAGAGATTAGAGTGTGGGGCTGCTTTTGCTCCAGGGATTCTGCTGTATGAGGTAGGTGGCTTAATCAGGGTCTTCCGATTTGGAGGAGTTCATGGGTAGTATGTATGGAAGAAGTTCAGAGTCTTCTTCATGTCTTTGGTGGATGGGAGGACCGGGGAACCTCTCAGTTAACTTTAGACTTGTGGGTGGCCAGGATAGCAGGCACTGAGGACTTCTGGAGGCTGTGGTATCTGAGCCAGTCAGGTGAGTTGAGTGCCAGCTTGTACCAGGGGATTGATCAGAATGCTCCTGGCTGTTGAACTAGACTTCTCTCAATCTGTTAATGGTAGGCAGGTCTAGTGTGCCAACTGCTGGACAACTTATGTAAAAAGAAGGCCTTTCAACTTCACAGAAGGTTCTCAATCTGGAGGGTTTAATATTAGTGCCATAATCTCCTGCATAGCCTACTCTAAAGTCCACCACCACTTGGAGGACAGTCTGGGTCTGACACTTGGACTGGAAGGTGTCCCGACCCACGAGACAGTCAATGTGGGTACCTGGAGAGAGGAGAGGGGACTGAAAGGGACAAGAGACACAAAGAATGGAGACAAGACAGGCTTTCTGATCAAGTCTCATTTATTGATAGAAAAGGAACAGTTTTTATAGAGAGGGGAAGGGGGAAGTTGGCAGGGATAAATCTATTGAGGCAGAGCAATTCTATTAACAGAACAATTATCATAATTACACCACACCAATCGATCACAGAGTAAATTCCATAGTAACATCACAATTCTATAGTAAGGCCACAAATAAATTATAAGGCTACACCTGCATGATTATAAAGTAATACAAAAAGTTTCTTAGGCAGTTCCATGAGAAATGAGGGAGTCTCTCAAGCAGTAAGTGACCAAGTTAGAACAGCATGTTTTTGTGAGGCTTTCAAGAATGGCCATCTGGTTAATCTCAAACCAGATCAGCCTTGATGTCTGGCAAACAGCTTTGCCAGGAATCAGGTCTTGCTATATTCTGGGGTGGGGGCCTTCGGCTCTCCACAGGTCCCCCTTTCTTTTATATTTTAATAAAGAAGGGAAATGAGCCAAAACAATCCCTTAGGGAACCGTGTCTGTCTTAGGTTGGAGAATTTCTACTGAAGCTTTACCTGCCATGGGCTAAGACAGCTGCTTTGGCTGCCCGCCTGCCTTAGGTTGCTATCAGCAATTCTCTCTTAGCCATCTTTGGCTATCTGGTTCAGCTCTCAAAGGGATGACTGAAGCATGTCATCATGTAGCCTTTCAGGCTCACAGGGCTCATCCCGATCTTTAAGTGCAAGCCTGAGATAATGTATTTGAATTGGCTTTGCTGTAAGATCATCAATCTGACTTTTTATGAAGCTAGTGAGCTTCTTGAATGCCCAGGGGCCAAAAGCAATTACTATTAGAAAGCCAAGAAATGGGCCAAGTATGTTGGGTAAAAGGGCAGAGAGCCAGGGAGAAGTGGAAACCAAGTTTTTGTACCAAGGCTCTGCTTGTTCTCTCTCCCTCTTACGCTGCTCCAAACCTTCCCTTAAAGCAGCCATGTTATCTTTAATCTTTCCCGAGTGATCATGGAAGAAACAGCATTCCACCTTGAGAAACGGTATTCCTCCTTGAGGGCCACACAAAGCCCTCCTTGCTGTAGAAACAAGAGATCTAGTCCCCTCCTATTCTGAAGGGCAACTTCAGCCAGAGAACTAAGAGAGTCCTCCAGGTCAGATATAGAGTCCTCAATATGTTTTAAGTCCAGATCAATATCTTCTCTCAGGGATGAATAAGACTGCTGCTGTGTGACAAGCGCAGCAGTCCCTCTACCAATTCCGGCAGTGATCCCAGTGCCTAGCAAAATGCTAAGGGTTAATGAGATGGGCTCTCTCTTTTGTCTAACTGGGCCTATGTCATGATCAAAATGATTTAAAAATTCTTCATCAGAGTGGTAAAGTAAACGAGGTAAGAGTCTTATTATTACACAGAAACCTTGATAATGTTCAAGAACCTGGGAATGTACACAAGGTGTCAGCCCAGTGTCGCAGGCCCACCAGGTGTCATTGTGGGGAACAAGATAATCATCCATGCCGTTTGTGGCTTTATTAACCTCAGAGTACAGCCCAGAATTTTGAGCTGCTGTGACATTCCCAACACAAGTCCCATTAGTTCCCATGACTTGTTGTAAGGACAAAGAAACCTTAGAGTGCCACCTACAGTCTTCTACCTTCCCTACCGAGTACGTTCCTGCAACTAAAATTCCTTCATAAAAAAGGGGGAGAAGCATCATAGCAGAGCCAACGAGTTCGAGTGGTTTCAGGTCTAGTGGCATTAAGGAACAAAAATGACTGTTGTAACACCTGCAGCATCGGACTCGTAGTATCCAGATGGCTAATTCCATGAGGGGGAATTGCCACTGGGTTTGGCTGAGTGGCAATTTCAGTCTGACCGGCTGCAGAAAAGTTCAGGACTGGAATGCTCCAGGTAGTGGAAGGAGTCTGAACAGTAGTTTCTAGCACTGGTTTAACCTGTTTTGTAGGTGTTCTGCTTGGTGGCTGAGAAGAGACCTTATTAGATCCTAAGGCTCTGCTAGTAATTGGATCAGCTTGGAGCCTTACAGAGAAAATAATACCTATATCTGTGGAGAAGGGGAAATACAGTCTTAGTCCCCAAGTCTTTCCTATAATCCATTCTGCTGTGAGTTTCTTTCCTGCATCAGTGAACCTGATAGTTCTGTTGGACCAACTGAACCGAGTTCTCTGAAAGATTACAGGACCGTTACCTCTGTGCCCATTCCCAGGCCACCCTGGGTCAGACCAGCTAGTTTCACAACCCCAACTGGCACAGAAATAGTCTGCAGGTCCCCCACAATGATAGGTTCTCTCTCTCCCAGGCCAGATATACCACTGCCGGAATCTGCAGTCTGGGTAAGCATTTCCAGGAGTCATGTCAGTCTGTTGTGAATACCATGAGCCTTTAGCCAAATTGCAAAGGTCAAAGGACAGATCAGGAAACCAGGTACCCATTGGTCTCATGGAGTTGGTGAGCCGAAGTGTACGGCCAGTCTCAGGATTTGTCACCATCCATGTCAGCTGCATAGGCACATGAGGATTGTACCATGGAGCTGAATAAACCTGCATGTATCTCGCTGTCAGGAGCAGGCAGATCTCTCCGAGGAGTAGAGTCAGCTGCATCGTGAGAAGTTGTATTACAGTTCTTAAGCAAGATCAATCAGCACCAATATGATGACAGCAGCAAAGAGGATCAAGGCTGCAGAGATGAGGATGATAGCAGCTAATTCCCAGCCGGAGTAATTCATGTGTTCAGGACCTGTTGAAAGAAAAAATATTTTGTTTTCTCAAGGAGTTTCCTCCCTGGCGGGTATTTGGTTAACTTGTTTTACCAGTCTTTCAGGGAGCCATCTGGCAGCATAATGCTGTTGTGAATATATACACACCGATCCTCTTCCCCAGATCAAGACTGGGTCTGGTCCATGCCAGGAATTATCCAGAGGATCTTTCCATTTTACCATGGCATATTGTTTTTTAGATTCAGGGTGCCAAAAACGATCTGCTGCAGACTTGCCTTCAGAGTCCAGGGTGAAGAAGTTTAAAACATAGAGTGCATGATTTAACAAGTTTCTTGGGGTACCCTTTGTGGGATACCATTCCCCTTTTCAAATTTTTTGTAAAGTATTTTTTAATGATAATTGAGCTCGTTCAACAATTCCTTGCCCCTGAGGGTTATAAGGGATACCTGTGGAATGTTGAATGTGTAAAGTAGAGCAGAAATTCTTAAAAGCCTTGGAGATATAGCCAGGGCCATTATCTGTTTTTAAGTGAGAGGGCTTTCCTAGAATAGAGAAGCAATGTAAAAGATGAGCAATGACATATTTGGGTAGCACAGATTAAACCACTAAAGGTATCAACACAGACATGAATATATTTAAGTGTGCCAAAGTCAGGAAGGTGGGAGACATCCATTTGCCAGAGCATATTGGGTTTCAGTCCCCGGGGATTAATTCCCAGGTGGGGAATGGGGAGGAAAGTTACACAGGTTCCACAATCTTTAACTATCTGTCTAGCTTGTTCCCTGGTAATTTTAAATAGAAGTCTTAAAGAGTTAGCATTTAAATGGTGTAGGGCATGAGCTTGCTGAGCCTGAGTGATGGCAGGGATGGCAGCTACAGCAATCACCTTGGTGGCAGCATCAGCTAGTTCATTGCCAGCAGAAAGAGGGCCGGGCAGGCCGGAGTGGGCCCGAATATGACCTAGGAAGAAAGGGACCATCCTTCTGCAAATAAGCTGTTGGCATTGTTGAAAAAGATTAGCAGCCTCAGAGGCATGTTTAATAAATGGAACAGTTTCAAGCAAAGGAATAGAGTGGGCAAGGTAGGCACTATCAGTGTATATGTTAAGGGATTTTGTAGGAAAGGAAGTAAAAACAGCTATCAAGGCTGAGAGCTCTACCAACTGGGCAGAGGCAAAATTAGTTTTGAAGCAGGTAGTTTGATTTTGAATGGTATAGGCAGCCATCCCGGGGGAGGAGCCATCCGTAAACACCAACAGGGTATCAGGCAGAGGCTTTTGGCTGGTAACGCGGGGGAAAGTGAAAGCATGCAATTTACAAAACTGTAGGAGTTTATCAGGTGCGTAATGATTATCTATGGAGCCTGAAAAACTGGCACAGGCAATTAGCCAAACATCTGAGTTTTGAAGTAGCCAATCTATCTGTTCTTTGTTATAAGGCAGAATAATGTGGGAGGGTTCAATCCCAAAGTAAGTACAGCTCTCCTTGCGGCCTGAAATAATAAGGTCTGCAACTGCATTAAAATAAGTATGTAAAACCTTTTTAGGAGAAGCAGATAGATGAAGCCACATAAGGGGGTTATGAGGTTGTTGCCAAAGAAGTCCAGTGGGAGAGAAATCTGTACAAAAAATAATAAGCCATAAAGGCTTGGTGTAATCTATTCTGGTAACAAACTGTTGAGCCATTGCTTCCTCTACCTTTGCAATAGCTGTTTTGGCCTCTGGCAAGAGTACTCTCTGAGATCTGGGATCTGAGTCACCTTTAAGAATGTCAAACAAAGGCTTAAGCTCTCCTGTGGTTAATTTTAAATATGGGCGGAGCCAATTGATATCACCCAGAAGTTTTTGAAAATCATTTAATGTCTGAAGGTGATCCGTCTGGAGGACAGCCTTTTTGGTGGAAACATTAGGACCATTAAGGCAAAATCCCAAGTATGAATATGGATCTTGAAGTTGAACCTTTTCTGGAGCTATTTGGAGACCCGTGGCAGCTAGGTCGCGTTGGAGCTGCGAGTAGCACTGCAATACTGCTGCCCCATCTTCTCCAGCAATGAGAATGTCATCCATATAGTGGATGATATACATGGATGGCCATGAAAGCCTGGTTTTTTGCAAGGCTGTAACGACAAACTTTTGACACAAGGTGGGGCTGTTGGCCATACCTTGAGGTAAAACCTTCCACTGATATCTTTTCATAGGCTCTTTAAAATTAATGGAAGGAAGGCTAAAAGCAAAGCGCTTACGGTCCTGCGGACATAAGGGGATGGTGAAAAAGCAATCTTTAAGGTCTACAATAATTTTAAGATACTGCAAAGGAATGGCCACCGGGGAGGGCAGCCCAGGCTGCAGAGCTCCCATAAGTACCATAGTGGTATTTACTGTTCTTAGATCTTGTAACAATCTCCAATTACCAGATTTCTTTTTTATAACAAAGATGGGTGTATTCCAGGGTGAATGAGACTCCTCTATATGTCCTAATTTAAGTTGTTCCTGCACCAACTGCGTAGCGGCAGTTAATTTTTCTAGGGAAAGCGGCCATTGATCTACCCAAACAGGATCATTAGATTTCCAAGTTATGGGATCCGCAAAGTTTGAGTGTGCAGGCTTGTCAATGGTCGCAATTAAAAATTTCCCAAGCCGCATTTGTCAAATTTTCCTTTGGGTTGAATAGGGGAGGTAATTCCATTCTCTAATTTTCCCAGCCCCTTTCCTGGGCAATAATTTTGAGCTAACATTTGAGCAGTAACAGTATCATTAGGGCTACACATCATTACTCCCATTTGAGACAGGAGGTCTCGGCCCCACAAATTAACCGGTATATGAAGCAAAATAAAAGGCTTAATCCGACCTGAATTACCTGCAGTGTCCTTCCAGGTGAGTATTTTTGAGCTTTGTCTTGGATTTAAATTTTGTCCTATTCCTGTTAGATTAGTTACAGTATCAATAGTAGGCCAGCTGGATGGCCAGGCATTGGAAGTGATAATAGTAACGTCTGCACCAGTGTCAATGAGTCCCTCAAATTTCTTTCCATCCAGCCATAATATTAGGGTTGGCTTTTTATGGGTAATGGTCTGAGCCCAGTAAGCATCAGAAGAACCAAAATTATGGGCTGCGTGAAAACTTTTTTTGGCAGGGTTTGAACAAGCAATTAAAGGTACCAGAACCAGTTGTGGAAGCCTGTCTCCTGGTGATATGGAGACAATATTAGTATTGGTTTTTACCAAGATTTGAATTTATCCTGTATAATCAGAGTCAAGCACCCCAGGTATAATGCTTAGGCCTTTAAGGGCCGAGCTACCTCGTCCCAAAACCAGACCACAAGTGCCTGGAGGCAAGGGGCTGTACACACCTGTTTTTATTATTTGCACTCCCATCTCCGGGGTTAGTACTGTGTGGGAGGAGGAACTGAGGTCCAGTCCTGCGCTTCCTGGGGTGGCTCGGCAGAGGTCTGAAATGGATTGTTGCTGCTTGCTGGCATGAAGTTGACTGCCCCAATGGTTTGTGTCAGGGTCTGAGGCAGTCCCCTCTGCCCGTTTCCCTGACGGGGAAGCAAGGCATTACCCTGAGAGTCAGTTTTAGATTTGCATTCCTTAGCCCAATGTTTTCCGTGTTTGCATCTGGGGCAGAGTCCCGGGAGCCTAACAGAATTGTAGGCCTTTTTTGTTTGGCTAGCAGAGGATTTACAGTCTTGAGAGAAGTGGCCAGGGTCTCAGCATTTAACACAGACTTTAGAGTGGTCTGTGAGCGCCGCTGCCACAGTGAGGCCTGTGGCGCGACCCTGCTGATAAGAAGGATCAATTTCGGAACAGAGTCTGATATAACCATTAAGGTCTGTTTTGTTTTTCTGAGGCCGAATTGCAGCCTGACAGGCCGAATTTGCATTCTCAAAAGCCAATAGTTTAATAAAGAGTTCCATGCCATTCTCAGAGATGCCAAACAATCTAGTGGCTGCCGTAGTTAAGCGGTCCACAAAATGAGAATAAGATTCTCCTGGGTTTTGCTTAATTGATGTAAGGGAAAGGCTAGGTTCACCTTTAACGGGGAGTTTTTTCCAAGCCTTTATGGCTGCAGCTTGAATCTGGGAGAACAAGCCTGGAGGATAGTTCATTTGCGTATCATTAGACTCAAAGTCTCCCTTGCCCATTAGCATATTAAAGGTCCAAGCTTCGTTTTCAGTGTTAAGGTTTCTTTTAGCCGCCTCCCTACAGTTGTCATGATAGCAGGATCGCCATAGGAGGAAATCTCCACCTGAAAGAAGTGCCTTAGCAAGGGTGTGCCAGTCTGAGGGAGTCAGCCATTGTTCTGCCAGCCCCTCCAGGAGAGCGATGGTATAGGGGGCGGTAGGGCCGTATTGGGCTATGGCAGTTTTCAGTTCTTTCATTTCTGATAATTTAAAGGGGTGATGTTGCCATGTAGGCTCATCATCGTCTTTTGGTGTGGTCTCAAAGACTGGGAAAACAGAGCGCGGCAGGGTGGGGAAAGCTGCACCTTGTAAGAAATGTTTATTTTTAACTGATAGGTCTTGAAGACCCTCAAGCAGTTCTTGCTTTTGTTGTTCTAGGGCTAACTGTTCTTTTAATAGAGCCACTTCATTTCTTAATTGGGTGATGGGGGGAGAAACAGGAAATGCCTCAGGTCAGGTAAAACTGTTGGGAGAGGGTAAGGGGGAGACAGAGAATGAGCCTCAGGAGGAGCCATGGGCATGGTGCCAGACTGGTGTAACGCAGCCTCAGCGCCGGAGCTAGAGTTAGGCTCTGATTTAACATGTTTGGGATTTGAAATTTTAGAACATATCTTGGGTGACGTTTCCTCATCACTGTCAAGGGAGATGAGGTCTGTCTCCTCAGGAGGATTATTTTATCATTGGGAGGCTGATGAGGGGGGGCCTTGTAGAAGGCATTGAGTTTGCTTTATAGCAGCCTCTGTGGGGGATTCATTTGAATCTATTAATTCCCTAATTAGGTTCCAGTAGGAAAAGGCTGTAACAGGAATTTTCTTGGGGCCAAAGACCTTATAGTAATTCTCTAAAGCATTTTTTACCCTTTTCCATCCTTTAATATCTATTATTCCATCTTGAGGAAACCAAGGACACATTTCCTTAATGAATTCAAAGAATCTTAATAGATCCTCTATTTTAACCTTTACTCCTCGCGTCTTCAAGGCTTCTTGTAATTGCTTAACATAAAGCTCATGCCTGCTTAATTCTTGTCCCATAATCAGACGTCTGTACTTACTTCTGGTTGTAGCTGAGGCAGGTTCCCGCAGCGAGTCCAGAGTGAAAAATTGTTGTGGAACATTCCTGTGAGATGTCGTCTTCCCTCACTGGATCCTCCGTATCCAGCCCTAACATTGGGCGCCAGATGTCCCGACCCGCGAGACAGTCAATGTGGGTACCTGGAGAGAGGAGAGGGGACTGAAAGGGACAAGAGACACGAAGAATGGAGACAAGACAGGCTTTCTGATCAAGTCTCATTTATTGATAGAAAAGGAACAGTTTTTATAGAGAGGGGAAGGGGGAAGTTGGCAGGGATAAATCTATTGAGGCAGAGCAATTCTATTAACAGAACAATTATCATAATTACACCACACCAAATGATCACAGAGTAAATTCCATAGTAACACCACAATTCTATAGTAAGGTTATAAATCAATTAAGAGGTTACATTTGCATGATTACAAAGTAATGCAAAAATTTCTTAGGCAGTTCCATGAGAAATGAGGGAGTCTCTCAAACGGTAGGTGCCCGAGTATGGCCATCTGGTTAATCTCAAACCAGATCAGCCTTGATGTCTGGCAAACAGCTTTTCCAGGAATCAGGTCTTGCTATATTCTGGGGTGGGGGCCTACGGCTCTCCACAGGAAGGAACCAATTTGAAATTTTATATATGCCTGGGATATGTGTGGAGAGTGTTAATCTCTCCCTCATTCAGATGTCTTCTTGGCTAGCCATCCTTCAGTGACTTAAAAGGTCTTACCTTAGGGCCACATGTATAATCCCCCTGATAGATCACCCGAAAATGAGTGCCCATTTAGGTTACATGGCCTCAGCAGAATCACAGCATGAAGCCCAGTAAGATTCCATGGCTGTGCAGAGCTGTGGCACCATTAATTTCACGCTCATATTCACATACAAGCATTCAGAGTTTAAGACAGTTGTTCCCTAGTTCTTACCACTAAAACATGTAACAAATAAAAGGTACATGTGATAATTAGGTAAGGTAACATGTGACCACAAAGGTTATAGGAATGTGAAAGATTTGGAGAAGAAAGACTTCTATCCTGGGTAATCACAGGGGGCAGGACAGAATACTCCAGTTTATCTCCCCCATTTCTATCTCTTCTCTAGGAGCTCTTTCTGCTCCAAAGTTCTTAATTATCATTTCCGTTATAGTAGGAACCTCTGGAGAATGATTTACACTGAACACAGTCTGTCTTTGCAACACTATTAAAAGTTAAAGAGCTTCCCAAATTTCCATATAATCCCTCTTTCCTCATCCAAATTGGAAATCTCACCCAAGTTTTCTTGTAGTGTGCAGCCATTCAAGCTTATGGGTAGTCTTTGACAATTTTTATTGCAGTAGCAGGTTTTCAAAAACATTGTTTCTTTTAGGAAAAAGTAATTTCAGTTTTGTGGTCACTCCCCCCATCCTTTCAAATGCAAACCTGATTTTAGTGACAAAACACCTCATTTATTCTCTCAATTTATCATGTGAGATTTGGTGTCATTGCAATGGCTACATAATAGTGAGGGAGTTGGTGAGCTTGGGATTTTTCTGTCCCCTGTAAGTGGCTCTCAGTCCTCATCTGACCTAAGAAACTCCCAGAAATGCAGGTACAGCTCAGAGGCAGGATCCCCACACTTGCAATTGCAATTCTAGCTCAGATATCTCAGGGTACACGAGGAAGCTGTGTGTCAGCCAGGCCCCCAGGGGCCACTGCTGCTCGTCTAAGCACCACTGGTGGAAATTCGAACAGCAAATTGGTTATTCATTACAATAATTCAGTATTGTAAACATGTCAATTAAGAAATCCTAGAATATAGCCAGCAACCTTTCCTAAAAACTGCAGAAGTTGATCCAGTTAATGTTTATTCTTAAATTTTCAGAAAACTTTACAAGTAATTAAAAAAACAACTAAACTCAGGAAATTGCTTTAATAATTTCTGAGTTCCCCTATCAGGTTTTAGAGAAATTCATAGTATTTTAGTAATAATTATCACTCTACACAATTCATGATTTTTATCATTGCTGAAAATATTTAATTTGGGCTGAATAATTAAGTATGCATTATATTTTAAAAGCCACATAGCATTTCTTTCAAAGATAAACCAAATTTCATAAGAAATTTCATTTGTTCACAATTTCTCCTCATTCATTTCCCTTTCATTCTCAAACTATTCCATTTTACAAAGGACTCAGTCTTGTTTGAATCTCATCTGCATGGACAATGCTGTGAACCACTCTCAATATATGCTTCTGCCTTTATTACCGCCAAGACCAGTGTTGAGATCTGATGAGAGGAAACCTGGGACTTTTATTTTTAAATTCTTGTGAGAAATTTTTTTCTTTCCTTTTAAATAATACTTTTTATGTGTATGACTGTTTGATCTGCATGTATATACATCACATGTGAACAGTACCTTTGCTGTCCAGAAGAGGGTATTGGATTACCTGGTACTGGAGTTATAGAAAGTTGTTAGCCACTATGTGGGTACTTGGAATTGAATCTTGGTCCTCTGTAAGATTATCCAGTATTCTTAATCACTGAGCCATCTGTCTAGTCCTTCATTTGCAATCTTAAAATACATGTTTTGAGTGTGTACCAAGAACAACCTAATCATTCTGTTTGCCTCCATTGCAAATAGGATTGGTACTGGGTCTTAAGGGCCTGTTAGTATTGCTTTTGCACAAACATAGTTTCAAAACTTTTGTTGATTTTTTAAAATAACCATGAATAGATAACACAACTCATATAAGGAAGAGCAATATTGTAAACAATAGAAATACAATGTTTAAAATGAAATTAAGAGAGATGTGATTAATACTGAAGAAATGTATAGGTTTCAAATATTGTCAAATTATTTTCTAAAAGTACCATGGTGTCTTATACTTCTTCCAGCAGCATAACCTCACAGTGTTGCCAATGTGAAGAATGTGTTGCAATGCGTTTTGAGCTATTTAAGAGAAGGCGGGCTATATTGTGTGTTGTCATGTAGGCATCAGGATCAGAGTGCACATGTGTGGATCCTGGTTGCACCATTTAGTCTTTTTGAAGTGACTAGTGATAGGTAAAAATTTTGGTGGAGAGCAAGTGAATGGAGGCTGAGGCACCAAGGCACAGATAAAACTCTCAGTGGGTTAGAGCTTTATGTCGCATGGGACACATTTCCCTTGGGGAAGGGAAAAATGTCAGCCCACGGGTTGTGAACTGGGACTTATATATGGGGGCTTCAGGGTGCAGAAGGGGCAGGGAGTTTTTGGGAAAAATCAAGGAGGGGGAAGCAGGAAAAGCAGGGCTTGTAAACCTGGCTCCGTTCTGTCTGCCAGGCAGGACCTGGCTCTGGAAGTGTTTACTTCTTTTGTCCTCTTAAGATAAGGGAAAAGCTGCTGTGCTAAACAGCTCCTAAAATCTCTGGTTAACAGTAGAATCTGCTTATCTTGTCTTTGGAGATCAGAGGGAAGGCAGGCTGCTTCTTAGCAGAGTCTGTTTCCCTTGACTTCAAAAGCCAAGGTGCTTATCAGCTCAGTTCCCTTTTTCAGGCTTCAAAAGTCCATAGGTCCCTGTTGGGGAGCGAGGAAAGCTGCTGCTGTTTGAAACCCTAATATTCCAGCCTTTTGTGTTATAGGATAGGGGGAGCCGTTGTCATCTTGCTACTTCCTGCTGGACAGGGTCGATATGGGGGTAGGCTGGTTTAGGGGTCCACTAGGCAGCAGGGGTTGTCTCTCTGTGCATCTGAACAGGGTCCTCATTGGTTGACAGGCATTCACATACATGTGAAGGGAAGGAAAGTAATAACTTATTAAAATTAGTATGTGTTAGTTTCGGATATGGTCCTGAAAATATCTGACAAAGCAAGGAGCAATGGTTAGCACCAAAGTGAGAGAAAGCAGAGGGTCCAATAAGGGCAGAAGCTAAGGAGTTAATACTGTAAAAATGTCCCATTGAGGTTACTGTTGGTACTGGGAATTTTTAAGTGAAAGATATTTTGCTACCTGTTTATGTTGTTCTATATCATGTTCGACCTTATTGGATTGGTTGATAAAATAACAGCATTCTTCACCTAGAAAAATACAGGTTTCCCCTTTTCTGCAGTTAATAGACCCAGGGCTCACCTGTTCTGGAGAGCAACTTCAGCTAGGGAGGATAATTGTTGTTGTAGGAACTGGATTGACTGGGCTGTAGTTTTCACTGTTGAAGTGAGATCCTGTCTGAGGTCTTCTATTTCTTGATAAAGATGCTGGGTTGAGATCAGTGTGTGTCCCAAGCCTCCAGCCACGAGTCCAGTGGCTACCACTGATGCCACCAGGCTAACTCCTACCAGGACTGCCAAGGTGGCTGACCTCTTTTTTCTTGTTCCTTCTTTCCCTGTGGATAAGACATCATACACCTCTCCTGGTGTTTATAGGGTTGGTTTGGGAATGAGAATGACTGGAGCACAGGTGTCCTCAATCTGTGGAGAGATGCAGGAGTATATTTTGGAAGAAAAGAGAAAGAGCAGTCATGAGATTAGAGCAGTATTTCACTTAATTGTGACATTTCGGCTTGATGAGTGTGGGCATTTAGAGGTTCATGGAGTCCAACACTGTTTTGTTAAGAAAAAGGGGAGGGACAGGCAGGGGCCCATGTATTAGGAGTTCCTGAGAACACTGAGTAGTGGCCTGGGGAGTGACATTGTAAACTGGGAGAGGGATGAGAAGTGAGCCCTATAGGGGGGCATAGAGGAAGCAAGTGGAGACATTAGCATTATAACTGATAAAGTGAGAATGCGATCCCAAGAGAAGCTGCAGGAGGCATTGAAGCTTTGATGCTGCTTCATTGCCATGCCCTGTGTCTGATCTCAGACTTTCATAGTCCTCTGAGGCCTTGAGTCCTGAATCATTGGTTCACTGGAAGGGAGGAGGGAAGCTGGATTGAGAGGAGGGCAGGAATCAAGGGAGAGCGAGGGGTTTTCAAGAAATGTAAAATAAAAGAGTTGTAGTTTAGAGGGAGCTAGACTGGCAAGAGATGCATGGGTTAATAAAACCTTAAGCCGGTGCGGGGAAAGGACAGAGATCGGCTGACCCAAAGTAAGCTTCAGTCCCTCCTGAGCCAGGAGTGCTGCAGCTGCCAGAGCCTGGAGACAAGGTTTCCACCCCCGGATGGTGGCATCCAGCTGTTTAGAGAGATAAGCTACTGGGGCAAAAGTGGGTCCCCTCATCTGCCCCAAAACCCCTAATGCCTAGCCCTTATTCTCAGTCATGTAGAGAAGGAATACGCATTCTAGGTTGGGGAGAGCAAGAGCTGGCGCCTTTAAGAGGGCTTCCCGGATAGTGTGGAATGCAGCTGTAACAGGCCCTATGGCTGTAACAGGCCTTAAGGGGTCAAGGGGCTCAGAGGAGCTTCCTTTAGAGGCTTCATAGAGCAGCTTTGCCAAGAGGGCAAAATTAGGAATCCAGGTGCACAGGTACCCTGCAATGCCTAGGAAGGAGAGAATTTCCTCCTTGGTTGTGGGAGGCTTTAAAGATCTCAGGTAATTAGTTCTATCTATATTTAAATGGTGGGATGTAGGTGTGAGGAGGAACCCCATGTACTTGACTTGAGGGAGAGAAAGCTGTGCCTTAGCTGGAGATACCCTATATCCCTTATCCCCCAGAAAGTTAAGGAGTTTGATTGTGTGAGCTTTGGAGACTGAGAGAGATGGGGAGCAAAGAAGTAGGTCATCTATATATTGCAGGATGGTGGAGGGGTTAAGGTCTAGCAAAGTTAAATCCTTGGCTAGAGCTTGTCCAAAGATGTGAGGGCTATCTCGAAACCCCTGGGGAAGGACAGTCCAGGTTAGTTGGGAAGACATCCCTGTGTCAGGGTCCTCCCAGGTGAATGCAAAGAGGTTGTGAGAGTCGGGGTGTAAGGGTATTGAGAAAAAAGCATCTTTAAGGTGTACTACAGAAAAGTTGGTGGTGGAAGAGGGGATATGGGAAAGAAGAGTATAGGGGTTGGGAACCACTGGGTGAATGGGAATAACTGCTGAATTAATAAGCCAGAGATCCTGGACCAGATGGTAGGAGCCATCAGGCTCAAGGACCGGAAGAATGGGAGTGTTGTATGGAGAGTGAGTGGGTTTAAGGAGGTTAGCTCTCATAAGCCTTTGAATTATGGGCTTAAGTCCATAGTGGTGTTTGAGTGCAATTGGGTATTGGGATCTTCTGGGAAATAGGGAAGGGTCCTTCAAGAGAATGCAGATAGAAGTGTGATGAGAGGAAAGTCCTGGGGCTGAGGTGTGCCAGACCTTGGGATTTACTTCAGTGGGGGGAAGGGGCAACGATCTGGCTTGGGGAGGAGAAGGTGCAGGGGAAAGGAGAAAGAGTGTGGCGAATGGGGGAGAAATAGAAAGGGAGAGCTTTTGCATGAGATCTCTACCAAGTAGGGGAGTTGGGCAGGTGGGCATAACCAGGAAGGAGTGAGTTAAAGGCATGTTCCAGAATACACAGGCTAAGGGTCCTGTTGATTTGGGGTTGTGAGGCTTCCCATCAACCCCCACCACAGAGATCTATGAG
This sequence comes from Nannospalax galili, assembly GCF_000622305.1. Taxonomy (NCBI): domain Eukaryota; kingdom Metazoa; phylum Chordata; class Mammalia; order Rodentia; family Spalacidae; genus Nannospalax; species Nannospalax galili. The sequence continues at coordinate 136,752 of NW_008329664.1, forward strand.
GGAAAAACTTTACCAGAGTAGGAAGGGAGGACTGATCCTGATGCACCAGTGTCAATAATAAAATGAATACTCTTACCCACCACCATGGCTGAAACCCTGGGCTCCTCCGTTGTAATAATCATAGAAGCGGTGGGGGCTGAGAAGCCAGGGGGTCCTCAGTTTTCTGCCACCAGTCCTAGAAGGTCATTCACTGAACCCTGTAAATGAGGCTGGGTCTGGGAGGTGAGTGGCCTTCCGTGGCATTGCAAAGAAGGACAATCAACTCTCCAGTGACCTTGTTGCCCACAGGAAGGACAGGGTCCGGGTGGTGGCCGTGGGTTAGGGCATTGCCTCACCCAATGTCCAGTGGCTCCACACTTGAAGCAGGGTCCTGGCGGATGTCGTTGGGCCCCATTGGTGTTCAAAGTGTTCTTGGGAGGAGCCCTTAGGACTGCAGCCATAAGCTGGTACATTTGCTTGGGCAGAGTAAGCTTGTCTGCCTTCTCCTGTTCCTCTCAGTTATAAAATACTTTAAATGCTGTGTCCAACAGATCTATCATAGGGGTTCATGGCCCTTGTCTAAGTGCCTAGGTTTCCTTCTAATATCTGGAGCTGATTGTAAGATAAAGTGGTAGTGAAGCATAAGCTGTCCCTCTACAGACTCTGGGTTATACTTGGTATACTGGACTACGGCATCAGTGAATCTGTCCACAAACTGAGATGGGGTTTCATCAGAGCCCTGAGTAATCAATCTAAGCTTCTCAAAGTTAACTACCTTAGGGGGTGAAGTTCTCTGAAGACCTGTCAGGAGGCAAGTGATCATGTGGTCCCTGGGTGCTCTACCTGGGGAAGGTCCTGCCTGACCTCCTGGTGGGGGTTGATAATCCCACCCAGGGTCCTGAAGGGGAAATGCCTCACTGCCAATAGGGTTAGCTTGGTTAGCAGAATGAAGCTCATTAGCATATTCCTGTGCTGCTGTCCAGACCCTGTGTCTCTCATCAGGGGTGAGGGTAGACTGGAGAATCATAAAGAGATCATGCCAGGTTAGATCATAGCTGCGAGTAATATATTTAAACTCTTGTATGAAGTGAGTAGGATTAGTAGAAAAAGAGCCTAGTCTGTGTTTGAGCTGAGATAGATCTCCAAGAGAGAAAGGCACGTGGACTTTGACAACCCTGTCCACGCCTACCACCTCCCTGAGGGGAAAGATGCCATGGGAAGGGAGCTGAGACTGGGTGTGGGAACGGGTATGGTTTGACATGGGAGAGGGATTGGGAGGAGGCAGAAGAGAAGGAGAAGGGGAGTCCTGGGAGGAAGCTGAAGTGGGAGACGTGGGAGGGGTGTCTTGTCCATGAGAGGATGTAGGGGCAGGGGTATCTGAGGCAGGGTCTGGAATTGAAGTAGAGGCAGATACAGGAGGGATAAATGGAGTATTTGAGGTAGAAGTCAGACTCAGAGAGACTAGGGAGTATTTGGTAAGGAGGTGTTTAAGATTTTGGATTTCCTTGAATAAAGGGGAATTAAGAGAGTGAGTGTCAGACTCAGAATGCTGAGGAAGGGAGGGGGAAGATTGTGGAGAGGGCGTTTGAGGCAGAGAAGGGAGGGGAGTCGGGCTGGCCCCTGGACTTGAGGGCAAGGGAGGGAATAGTGATGGGAGGGCAGGGGGAGGACTTGCCTGTGCCTCAGGCTCGGGAGCATGGGGGTCTTGGGGCTGGGTTCTAATAGTGGGCAAGTTATCAGCTATGGAAGAATCAAAAGCAGAGTTGGAGGGGTAGGGAGAAGGGAGAGGGGCAGAGTCCCCTGGAGGATCAGGATCTGATGAGACTGTCTTAGCCAGGAGGACCTGATGGGAAGAACATGTGACACAGAGGGAGGGATTAGCATGGAGATCAAGAAAGGCATAGATGTAGGGTAGTTCAGACCACTTTCCATTACCCTGGCAGAAGTTTTCCAAATCTTTTAAAATTTTGCAGTTTAAGGTTTCAGTGTTTGGCCAAACAGAGTTATTATCTAGTTTGTACTGAGGCCAGGAAGTGGTGCACAAGAATTTTAGGCGTTTCGCCCTGATTGTGCCTGACAGTCCTAGTTGTTTTAAGGATTTAAGAAGACAAGCAAGAGGCATGAGACCTTGAGACTTTGAGTGCTTGGTGCCCATAGCAACGGATTACTGGAAAGCAAAGAGGAGTTAAAGACCTCAGCAGGCAGGTAGGGGATCAAAGAGGATCTTTTGCTCTGAGGGAACATAGGCGGGATCAGGAGTCTGGGCAGAAGGAGTAGCATACAAGGAAGAGAGAGAGTCACAGAGAGAGGAGAAAGCAGGAAAAGAAACGTTTGGCTTAGGTCATGTAAAAACAAGAACAAGAAGAATCAGGCAACAAAAGAAAAGCATCCTTCTTTTGCTGCGGATTCGAATTAAATTCCAGAACCCCAGGGCAGCATCCTGCAATCATTGGGGAGGCGAAATACGAGTGTGTGTTGTGCATGTCCCTGGCAGTGAAGACAGCATCCTGTAATCAAAGGCAGGGGGGAACTTCCTACACACCTGTGTGTTTTTGAGAGAGTAAAATGAGTGGGAGAGGTTCTGCAACATGGTGCCTGACGAGCCAGTAGATGGAGCCAAAGTACAAAGGGCCAGCAGGGCCCAGATGGAATGGGAATAGAGAAGGCCTAGATGAAACTCAGAGTAGCCAGTAAATGGAGGGGGAGAGGAAAGAGAGAGAGCGAGAGAGGGCGAGGAGAGAAGAGATGTTAGGGGAAGGCAAAAGATGGCAGGACCAAGGAAGGGAAGGGAGCTGAGGTGGGGAAAAGGTCTGACTCTCAGGTGGGTGTGGACAGGCACAGTAACTGAGCTGGGCAATTCAATGGTCGTGGAAAACAGTGCTGTCCAGTGGCCTTGAGTGAGGTCCAGGAGTGACTAAATTCGATTGGAAAGGAGATGAAAAGAAAAATGGAGGCTAGCCAGAGAGTAGTGAAGGGAAAGGGGAGAGAGAGAGAGGGAGAGAGAGAGGAAAGGAATGGAAGTGGGGAGAGAGATAGAGGGTGGAAGTGTACCTTAATGCCGAGTCAGTGGTGTTTGCAGCGGCCAATAATGACAAGCGAGTCTGATAGTTTTACGTGCAAGGTCCCTCAAAGTAAGAGCCAGGTTTTGGCACCATTTGATAGGTAAAACTTTTGGCAGAGAGTGAGTGAATGGAGGCTGAGGCACCAAGGCACAGATAGACCTCTCAGCGGGATAGAACTTTATTCCACAAGGAACACATTTCCCTTGGGGAAGGGAAAAATGACAGCCCACAGGTTGTGAGCTGGGACTTATATATGGGGCCTTCAGGGTGCAAAAGGGGGGAGTTTTTGGGAAAAATCAAGCAGGGGGAAGCAGGAAAAGCAGGGCTTGTAAACCTGGCTCCGTTCTGTCTGCCAGCCAGGATCTGGCTCTGGAAGTGTTTACTTTTTTTGTCTTCTTAAGATAAGGGAAAAGCTGCTGTGCTAAACAGCTCCTAAAATCTCTGGTTAACAGGTAGAATCTGCTTATCTTGTCTTTGGAGATCGGAGGAAAGGCAGGCTGCTTCTTAGCAGACTCTGTTTCCCTTGATTTCAAAAGCCAAGGTGCTTATCAGCTCAGTTCCCTTTTTTGGGCTTCAAAAGTCCATAGGTCCCTGTTGGGGAGCAGGGGAAGCTGCTGCTGTTTGAAATCCCAATAACTAGTCTACATATTTGACTTTTTATTAAAAAGAACAGTGTCTGTTAAAATATTTATGGGAAGTGTTCATCAGAATGATTAAAAAATAACAAGACACTTAAAAATAAGTGTTACAATCAGCAGTAGTGTATGTAATTTTTTAAAAATAGGCTTTTATAATGTTGCTTATTAAAGAAAAAGATTTCTTTTTAAAATTCTTTTTTAAAAATTTATTTCTATTTTATGTGTATGAGTGTTATGCCTGCATGTAAGTGCACCCATGTCTTGCAGTGCCTGCAGAACGCAGAAGATGGTGTCAGGTCCCTTGGAACTGGTATTTCAGACAGGTGTTAGGCACCATGTGAGTGCTGGGATTTGCAAGAGCAGCCCGTACTCTTAAACCACTGAGTTCCAACAAAAATTTTTAAGTAGATAAAATCTTGGATAATTTATCAAAATAATGCCACCTTATTAAAAACTATTAAATACTGTGAATAATTTAATTATTTGTTGTATTTTTAAAAGTATTTTTACATGTCCATGTAGATGCATGTGAGTGCATCTCTCACAGAAGCTACAAGTAACCGATCCCATGAAGCCCAGTTACAAGAGGCTGTGAACCACTTGATATGGTGTTGGGAATCACACCTGAGTTCTCTGAAAGTGCAGTTTTTACTCTTAAGCACTCTGTAGCCCCTGTATTTAAATTTTTGTCATATAAAATTTCAAAACAAATGATTAAACTTGTTTTATGAGGCTTATATAAATGTGGTGACATTAGAAAAAATATTATGTCAATGGAACAATTAGTTCTGACTATATTAACACACAAAGAAAAAAAATGGATGAAGGCCGGGTGTGGTGGTGCATGCTGGGGCTATAGGGAGACCCTGTCTCAAAAAGACAAAAAAAATTGATGAATATCATTCCTCACTCAGCTGTTGAGGTCCTGAGCATTCTCAGAAGAAAATGCAGCTTTTCACATGCTGATGAGACTCCGCATGGGAGTTATGGTACTGATGATACTGAGTGATGAAACAGCTTCACTTCTTTTCAGTTTAGATATGCAGCAAGAATGATCAGTAGCACTATTTCTACGTGAGCACTATAACACAAAACCAAAGACAGATCAGTAGCATTTGGGACAGGTGACACTGTCTGTACATAAAACTTTAAAATATACAGCTAAAAAACACAATTTCTTTTCGGACTGTAAATCATTTAGAAATTTATTGTAAAACAATTCTTTTATGGACATATACTTTTACCATTTATTAAAGACATGAGCAAATTCGTACACTAATGAGATGGGGGTGCTTATTTCTTGACTACATGGAGCTTCAGAACACCTTGCATCCTCAGTGTTTCTCACAGTTGATCAGTTGGCCTGGAGCTGGCTGGTGGTCAGTGAGCACTGAGGAGCCACCTGTCTCTTCCCAGTACTGAAATTCCTAGTACATGCTACCACATCCAGTTTTTAAAAAAATTAAATAAAATTTTCATAGTTTTATTATTCTTTGGAAATTTCATGCAGTGTGTTTTTATCACATTCATCCCACTCCCTACAGATCCACCCTCATATACTCCTCCAATTTTGTGTCCTATTTTAATTTTTTTATTTATTCATTTATTCTTATGTGTATGAGTGTTTCATTGAATGTATGTAAGTGCACCATGTAAATGCAATGCCTTTAAAGCTCAGGAGAAGGTACAAGATCCCCTGGAACTGAAGATATGCATGGTTGTTAGCTTCCATGAGAATGCTGGGAACTGAACCCAGATCCTCTGCAAGAACAGGCAGTGCTCTTAACTGCTGAGCTATGCCCCTAGTCCCATGACTGAAATTTTATGATGAGTATGTCACTGCAGTGCAGTGGTGTGTGGGTGGGGGGAGAGTAAACAACCTTCCAATGTTCTGTGGTGGGACTGCTGAATATCAATACAGAACTGAACCTTGATCTCTTCTCCATATTCATAAAAGTCAACTTCAAGAATATCTAGAGGGAAATGTGAAGTATGAAGCAACAAAACACCCTGAAGTAGATATGGGAGAAAGTTTGTGTTAGCAAATGTGCCACAGCCAATGAATGGATAATGAAAATGTGGTAGATTTATACAATGGAGTTCTATTTAGTGGTGAAGAAAAACAAAATCATGAATGCCCAAGATTTCAATTTAAAAGGACAAAATTATGACATTTTCCAAGTAAATGGTGGGAACTATATAGTGTTATACTAAGTGAAGTAACAGACTCAGAAAAACAAGCTAATATCTTCTCTCTCATTTGTGGATCTTAGCTCCAAATACTTAGATGTGATTAGCTATCCTGATGTAACCACAGGAACCAGGAAAAGGGAAAGGAACCAGAGGGGCAAAGGGGAAGAAGAAGCCCAGCCCAAGAGGGGAAAGTAGAAGGCAGATGTTATCAAAGGGAAATGGTGAAAATGGGGGCTACTTTAAATGGGGAAGGAGGAGAGAGATGTATACAGGGGCAGAGAGAGGAAAGAAGACAATGCTTTGGCGCTTTGAAGAAACAACAGTAGGCTTTTTAATAAGCTTACTGAAAAAAGCACATATAACATATAGGTGAGTGCATGTGTATAGCTGAATGCTATGTAACAAAAATGACAGTGACAGGCAAGAGAAACGTCCCTTCATGTTCTTGGTCAAGGTAGACTAAGAGACTTCCCAAATAATACAGGTAATTACAGCAGCCCTTGATTGCCTCCAAGAATTTGAAGTTAGGACTGTATGCTGAAGATACAACATACTTAGGATACAGGACTTGGAGCAACTGAGCTGGAACTTACCTGGAAGTCTTCTCCCTGAAAAGTAGTTTCCATAGCATCAGAAAATATTATTGAACCTGCCAAGACAGAAAACCAATGAATGATCCTACCCAGAAAATCATCTCTATTGGTGTAGCAGTGCACTTTTATCTTGGGAATAATCAACCACTGTCTAATTGAACTTAAGGTCTCCTCAGTCAGAGGAAAATCATGTGTGGCACTGTAAATATAGCTGAGTACATATGGCTGGAGAAGGCATGGACCCTAGGGAAAAAACTACTTTTGCCTCTTCCCTAGACAACATTATTTCTTTCGGTGGTCTAAATACCTATCATTTTATATTCACAGACAAGTGTACTTCTCACCACTCATTAAAGAATCTTCTTTTTGAAACAGATGGAGACTATTACAAAGTTCCACAACTTGTGAAACACAGGGAATAAATGATTGTGAAATGTAGTCCTAAATGGTATATCTACAATAGAACCTCTATGCCTAAGGCTCAGGGAACATCACAGAATGTGGGACAGAAAGAATGTAAGAGCCAGAGGGACAAGACACTTGCTGTTAGTTAATGCATTCTAGGCATGATAGGTTGGCCTCACCAATGAAAACTCCACAGTATGGCAATCTGGCAGTCTAAAGAGATCTGCATAATGAGAAAACCAGTTGACATGCCAAGGTGGATAATGAAGAACTATCAACTCTTAGTGGACGCTGAAGGAAGGAGATCGAGTTTTGTCTAAGGACTAGCTCCCTGAGAGGTGAGTGGTTATCTAATCCCAAATGAGCAGCAGCCCTAAACACAGGTACACATGAGTACCATTGATCAGACTCAGTGCATTATGTGTGTGTGTTTGTATGTGTGTGTGTGTGTGTGTGTGTGTATGTGTGTGTGTGTATAACAGTAATGAAGAGGACAAGAAATTAAAAAATTGAGTGGAGCGTGGATATGACAGGAGTTGGTGAGAGACTGGAAAAGGTGGTAATAATGCAGAGACAGTACTTATGTATGAAATTCTCAAAAATTTAAACGCTTACAATTTAGAAGCATATTGATTATTAATTGTATATAATTGTGATATTCTGAAGTAAATACCAGTTTTCATAAATACCAGTGTAAAATGATGTGTGTTTTTTACAGTTGACGAAGACTTCAGTTGTCTTATTTCACACCTGGATTGGATATAGAATTAAATATGAACCAAACCTCTGGGCCTATCTGTGAAGACATTTCCAGAGAAGTTTAATTGTGGAGGGAAGACCAGTCCTTAATGTGGGTGACACCAATCCAGTGAACCACACCCTCTGGTTGTGGGGTAAACATCAGTTAAGACCAAGCAAATGCAAAATAATATAGCAGTTCTCAGTTACTGACTGAAGAAAAAAGAAAAAACAAGGTGTATGCCAACATTCTCACTCCTTGTTTCCTGAGAGCAGACTGGATGAAACCAGCCATCTCACACTCCTGCTGACATGCTTGCTCACCATGATGGATAGTACCACCAAACAGGGCCAAAATTAGTCCTTTCTTCAAGCAGTTTTTGTCAGAAATTTGGATAAAGGAAGAATCTCTGCATCAGTTTCCCCCCGTGTTGGTCTTTGTTGTTTGTCACACAATCAGAATTGTGCTTCATTGTTTGGCAGTGAGATTCGTTAACCCAGATGTCTTTCAGGATCTAGGTATTGACTGGGTAGTGCTACTGACAAGTTTTCTTCAGGTACATGTGCCTTTTAGTGCCTGTCTCTGCTCATTCCTCCTCCAGGAAGACAGAATCTCATTCCCATCTGCAGGGTACTGACTCAAACTTCTCCCCCTGTAGTTAGAGCTTTTCTCCAGGCAATGCCTCAGAGTGTAGTCCCTTACAATTTCCCTAGTTTCCCAGAGTGAAGGACATGAAAACAGCCTCTCCAGCATGCAGACTGCCATGGTTGGACTACCAGGCCTGAGTAATGTAAGCTATTCTAGTTAATCCCCCCTTTTACAATGCACATGCGTTCCTTGCCTTCTCTTGCTCTAGAGACCCTGCCTAAAGTAGTCTTTGATAATCACAGGTGCTTTGTCTGCACATTCTTGTCCACAATTTAAACTCCATCATACTTATTTTCTTGCTAGACTTCACATTATTTATACCTGTCTGTTTTCTCTCACTATTGGCCTGAACAACAAGAGTTATCAGTGATTGTGCTTCAACCTGAATGTGAAATTACCTACAAACGACACAGACACACAGACACACAGACACAGACACACACACACACACACACACACACAAGCACACACAGAGCAGTTGAAGAATTTTTAACTCAGCTAAACCTGAGTTCTCAGGAAACAGCAGAAGGAAGCCAGATACTTGTCCAAAATCTAGTATGAATGGCATTTATCAAGGTTTCTGAGAGAGCCCTTGGTCTCTTTGGATCCCCATGAGCAGGGCCTCCACTGTGCACATTTCTCTCAGCATTCCAGTCTTCAAAACTTCCACTGAAATTGCCAACTAAACACTTCTTACAGCGTTTGAATCTTCTGTAACCCACAGCTCTACACTGTTCCACATTCCTCCTACAAACCAGTTTCAAAGACCTAAGAACCACAGGATCAGGTTTACCACACACTGGCCTCAATGTTCCAACTTTCTAAATTAGTAACATTTTCCACTGTTACAAAATGCTGGAAAAGAGCAAATTAAAGAAAAAAAGGGCCATCTGCCTCGTGGTGTGAAGGTACATTCCATCATGGTTGGAAGGGCTGGTCATGTAGTGTCTACAGTCAGAAAACTCAGAGAGAAAGTAGTTCTGGTGTGCCACTCGATTTCTCCTTTAACACTGTCTAGTTACAGCCCATGAAGTTGTGCTGCCTACATTTAGGTCTTTTATCCCTCCACAAATACCTCAGGAAATACTTAGAGAATTCTTTCCTATATAATACTAAATTCAGTTAAGATGCTAAGGCGTGATAGTTACTTTTCCTTTCACTTACTCTAGAAAATATGCTTGTTCTTTGAAGTCAATAATCACTGAAAATGTACTTTTTAAATACACTTATCCACACAGCTGTCACAGCCCACATGCACTTTTTGGGACCCATAATGACCTCATAGCGCAATGGGAGGCAGATGGCCACATAGCGGTCATAGGACATCAGTGTGAGGATGGCCACCTCACCCAAAGCGAAGCATATGAAAAAGAAAACCTGCAGCACACACTGTGCATAGGAAGTGTACCCACTGCCAGTCAGGGAATTGTGAATAGACTGGGGGATGGTGACAGACAGGGAGGAGAGGTCAAGAAGGGAAAGGTGCTTCAGAAAGTAATACATTGGCGATTGGAGCTGGGGGTCCATTGTTGTGATTGTGATGATGATGAAGTTACCCACCAAGCCCAACAGATACATCACCAAGAAGAACAGAGCATGTAGGATATGCAGCTCCTGGGTGTCAGAGAACCCCAAGAGGAGGAAGACACTCACTGTTGATATATTTGTTGCAGTCATTTTGAGAAGTAAAATTGGTGTAGTGTCTGGAGAATACAAAGATATAGAAAATATCTGAAAATTCCACAAGAGACTATGTATTCATGCAACACTATTTCCACAGTTAATGTTTAAAACCTTTTTTTTTTTTTTGTCTTTTTTGAAGCAGGGTCTCTGGGTAGCCCCAGCTGTCCTGGAACTCACTATATAGACCAGGCTACCTTTGAACTCACAGAGATTTGCCTGCCTCTGCCTCCAAGTACTGGGACTACAGGCGTGTGTCACCATGCCCAGCTTAAAATCTTTTTATTTACCACTAGTGCCATCAGTGGTGGGGAGCTGAGGATAAAGCAAGTATTTCTCACATGCATGGAGTGAACAGTTGGTCTTTTGGAAGCTGGTACAGGAGAGAGTATATGCATTCAGGGGTACTGTCATGGAAATATTGTTTTGTTTCTACAACTCACTATTCCCCTTTCACAGAAAATCCATTGCCTGTGTTAATGTCAGGATGAATAGAGTGATGAGATTTTGATGAGAGGATTCTGCACACTGGCTGGTGCATTGGTGTCATGCACTGTACCTTAGTAACTCATAGAGGACTCGATAGAGGGACTATGATTTTGGAATTTAAAACTTAGTTCCTTGTGGACAACTGATAACTGATTTTTCTCAAGCAAAATATGAGCATTGCAATGAGATTTTTCTTTCATCAAGGAGCCTAATGACTCAGTTTGTCATGTTTCTGCTCCTCTTACTAAAATTGTATTTAATGTCTCTGTGAGGGAATTAAGAACTACAAAGAAACTCATGCCACACACAGATTATGTGTCCCAACTGTGCACAGGCATTGTGCCTGTTTTTGCCTGATTCCTCAGAATTTCTACTGGAGTCTTCACTGCTGTGTGGAATATTCACCTTCAGTTGTAGCCATCAATAGATATTCACCACACACTACAACAATGGCAGTCGGAAATAAAGAAAAAGTGTTTGTAAATGTATATGTACAAATCCCCAGTATATAACTTCAGAAAGCAGGGAAAGATTTATACCCTTATAACGATCTTTCTGGTAAAAGAGAAATCGGGTTTTATGTCATGAATCATTGCTCGGCCTCTGTGGAATGCACACTGGAGTGTGAGGGCTAAAGAATGTGTGGTGAGGACTTGCATCTTCCTGCATGTTTTTTCCTGTGAATTTTGGTAGGAACTAGAAAATAATCTATTAGTTTTTGGTGGCTTTCTTCTAAACCCTGTGAAATCTCACTACATATTTTCTTGTGTCTCAGTAATTTTTTGACTCAGAAATGTTATCTTGAAAATCCTTTATGCAGCCACCTGTCCTTTCAGAAGTAGATATGAAATAGACATTTTCCTTGATGCCAGTCTCTCCTGCCAACGGGGCAGGATCACCCTCCCTTATCAAGCCTGATGTTCTGTGAAGAATAACCATGACCTCTGACCAGTCCAGTTCTGAACTCGACTGCCTGGCAGGCAAAGCACATTTCTTTTTGATTAAAAGAAGTGACTATGAAGGTCGTGAAAGTGAGTATAATGAGAGGATCATGAATTCAAGATCAGCAAGACAAGGAGATAGACACACATACAGAGACACAGACACAGAGAAAGAGAGAGTGAAAAGGAGAGACAGAGACCATGTGAGACAGAAACAGAGAGAGAGAGCGCACGGGGAGAGAGAGAAGAGGCAGGGAAATGAGGAAAGTTGCTCTTGACTCTTACTCTATTGCAATTGCACATTTTATTCAGTTTCTACAAATTTGTTTTCATTCAGTCTTCAAACCACCTAATGGAGAACAGAGAGAAAAGGAAGTCAGAGTTACATTTGTAACACAGTTTCTCTTTTTTCGAATTCTGTTGTTCACACATTTTTTTGTGAAAAGTGAAACAGCATCGTCTATGTTTATTGTTTTTGATTCATTTAAAATTTATCTTCCCAAAATTGCAGAGAGGTGAGAAAACAAGAAACACCTGCTTGATCTTTCCCCTTAGTCAAATTTCCCACCAGAGCCCACCATAAGTTAGTTTTTCATCTACATCAGCATCCTCATCTTCTTGCAGTTAAGAATTTTAAACTCTATTTTTATAGGAAAATATTAAATTTTAGAATAGTGAAGTTAGAGACTTGAGATGTGATTTCTTTGGCATTCATATGGCTTCTTTCATTTCATATATGTGAATAAAAGGATAGTTGGAGAGTGGCCACACTCTGAACATGTACTACCTATGGCTTTCGCACTGGCGTGAACACCAGAGAATATTAAAGGTGTGCCTTACACCTTTCCAGTAGGCACGTTTCCCTCTTGCAATGCTTCTATGAGCTAATGATATGAATTTTGTTCATCTGCTCAATTGCAGTACGGTGAGCTTTTTTCCTCCTTAGAATCATAGACTTATGTTTGTAAACTGTATTTGAAGACTATAAAGACCTGTCAGAATTTCCATAACATTGTTTTCCTTTTGCTCAACTAAAAGTGGAAAACTCACCCCAAAACGTCTTGATGGCAGCTCTCCCAGATAATTGGCAATCTCTGACAATTCACACCCACAGTCACAAATTTTAAAATGTATCTTTTCCCTGAGTGAAACGTTTATTTCAGCCTTTTTTCCCCTTGGGGTTGTATAGGGATCATTCAAAATGGAAGTCTGAGCTTAACGAAGAAAATGTCTCATTACCTTTTGACATCTGGGAGTTCGAGACATTAAATTATCACACAGCTATTCTGGGACTTGGAGAGCTTGGGGTTTCTCTGTTCCCAGCTCTTTGTTCTCTGCCTTAGCAACCTTGAGATTTTCCTAGAGAACTAGTTACACCTCAGAGACCTGAGCCACACACTCAGAGATTAGTTCTGATTCAAGAGATCTCAGGTGACTTTCAGGAAGCTGAATGCCTGCAAGGCTCCGAGGGCTGCTGATCATCTGAGCTCCTAAGGTAGGGAATCACAGTCTAGCAAATCTGTGCAGTCCTGAGAGGGAAACAGGAAAAAGGAAAACTTTTCTACAAAAATTGATTCTATAATGATAGGCCTTTAGGAAAAATAGAAACATTCAATCCCACGTAATCAGCCCTAAACACGAGTACACAGGAGCAACCTTAAATGGACTCAGTAGGTTCTCTCTCTCTCTCTCTTTCTCTCTCTCTCTCTCTCTGTGCGTGTATGTTAAGAATATTACAATAATAATCAAAATTGTCTTTTAAGAGACCCTAAAATGAATTTATCCCTGAGAAGCTTAGGGAACTCCAGTCAATTGGTATTTATTTGAATTTCAAAAACTGTTGTAAGATACATGTGTGCACAGAAACATATTTTAAATGGAATTATGCCACGTGGGGTGACAATGCTTCCACAAAAACCATAACTCATAAAAATCCCAGTGCCAGGCATTGGAATCCTCCCTCCAAGTTATTGATCAAGACTTATAGGAATCAAGAGTAGAATGAGACATGCTCTGGGTATCTGGTCTAGGGACCTAAGGTGTACAGCTCCTGAGAAACTGAATGCATGTGCTGCATCATGTGAGGAACCTAATCACACTGGACAAATATTTTCCTGAACTTAGGTGCTTGTATTAATTATATATTTATATTAATTAATTATAAATTTATATTAATCTCAAAATTCTTAACTCAGGTCTTGGAGAATATGAATGGAAATAACTGGAGAGCCAAGATGGCAGTGGTGTAGTGATGTGTGCAGAGCAATGGTAGTGATCGCAGTCGTGGCTCTCAGCCTGACCATGGAGGAAGATGCAAAAATAGCAGACACCAAAATGTCCAACCGGATCTGTGACTATGAAAAAGAAATCATTCTATCCTTCTTTCTCCTTAAGCAAAAGTGAAAAGTACCTTCTCCACTATTGATGTCCCTCTGTGAAAAATTCAAGCCAGGAAGTAACTATTGCCTCTTTATGGTAGACAGAAGCCAAAATATAACTTCTTAAACACAAGTACACTCGTGTGGACAGATGAGTTATGGAGATAGAAAAATAGTAGGGAACAGTGTAATTGAAATTATGAGCCCCTCCCATGAGACTGTGGTCACCGTCCATGAACTGGAGCTGTGATCTTTGCCTGTTAATGAGGGGCTGTGCCACCCCACCATGAATCTGGACCTGTGGTTGCCTCCTATGAGCTGGAGCTGTGGTTGTCCCCCAGGATCCCAGATCTGTGGTCCCCTCACATTAGCATGGTCTGTGGACTTTTCCTGTGACCCAGAGATATGGTCTTCTGTGAATCAAAAGCTGTGGGCCCCTCATGTGAGCTGGAGCTGTGCTCCCCTTCTGTGAGCTGGAGCTGAGGTCTCCTCCTGTGAGCTGGAGCTATTGTCCCCGACTATGAGCCATGGTTCCACATTCTTCTGGTGGAGGGCTGATGGGGGAACATATTGGAGGAAGGAGGATTTCACAACATTGGGCATCAGTTTAAGCCATCTCTGAGTGGCTGCATTCCCCAAAGCACTTATCCCTGAGGCCCCATTTTGTGCATGGCACTGGCTTCGCCAGTGTTTGGGGTTTATGTTTGGGACAGGGGAAGCTTCTGCTGTTTGTAAAGTCTAGTCTTCAGAGAACTGATTCTCAAGCATGGTCCAGACTCCACATGTGGTCTTGGGCATCCAGGCTTTGGCACTGGGTCTTTCCCACTCCCAGGAAACAAGACAATTTCCATAATTTTTCTGGTACTATTCTACAGCCTCAGTGAACTTTCACTTGTGCCCTACAAAAATTGTAAATCATATACTTGAACTCCTAGAGATAAAAATTACAATCCTGGAATTTATAAAGGGGGACGTGTCTTTGGCTCAGAGGCACAGCATTTGTAAACTCAAGGCTTAGGGTTCAATCAAAAATGGTGTATGGGGACGTGGTGAGAGAAAATAAAACTATTATTCCAAAAGCTTACCGTTGAGGCTCAGCATGTGCAAGGCTCTGGATTCTCCCACAAAAAGAACTAATCTAACTTTGCTTAATGTTAACATTTGGAGAACGATGGCTAACATGAACATGTAAAATGGTGATTTCCTCTTTTTCCTTAGGATTCCCTGTAAGACCACAATTATCTAAAATCTGTTTCAGTAAATAAAATGAAACAAACAATAACAAAAGTAAAAATTAACTAAATATAAAGTAGAATTCCTGGAACAAACAAAAAATTGAATATAAATGTTCATAGAAGCTCTCGTTAATGATAACCATATGAGAAACAAGCCAATTGCTCATCAAGCAGTGAATGAATAAAATTACTGTAATGTATCTGTTCAATGGAGAGCAGCTTGCAGTGAAAAGTACCTTGTCATGTGGGTCATTATCAACACCATTATTTATTATTATTATTAGAGACAGTTTCTCCCTGTAGACCCAGCTGTCCTGGAACTCACTATGTAGACCAGGCTGGCCTTGATCTCACAGAGATGACCTGCCTCTTCTGCGATTAAAGGCATTAGCCATGATGCCTGGCTATTATCCATAATGTTAAGGTCAACAAAACAACTTGACACTAAACAGTGCACACGATTTAGTTTATGTCAACCTTAAGAAAATGGAAGTAATGATGGGAAGATGTCTTCTGGGACTACAGGATAGATGAATGAAAGCCTGTGTGATGCATGGGAATCTCTATGAGTTGGTACCAATGTTCTGAACCTTTTTTGGTCATGGATGGGGATTTTATGGATATGTAAATTACCTATGTTCTTCTACTTACTTAACATTTTAGTTGAAGGCAATGTATTTTGCATGAATCAGGTCATTATAAGGTTGATAAAAATGTAAACATGAAATATATATACATAATTTAGAACAGAAAGAGTTTAGGAATTTATTGTGAGACTGTTCCCAATGGTTTTTGTACCACTGTGATGACTATAAAGTTGGGAGAGGTGATCAACAGAACTTACTAATTTGCTGCATACAGTATATTGACTGTAGAAAGTAATGATGACTTGAACATCTTGGTGGACAGAAGAAATAAATTAAGAATGAATCAACAAGCAAAAATATAGAGAAAACTGCAGAAACTCCTGCTATGTTTTTAATACAAATTTCTTATTAATATAATTTTATATTTATTCATCACATGTGTGTGCTCAAGAACCACGATAGTTTCATGTAATGCAACACATTCAAATGAGGATCCACATCAAGCATGATAGAAGTTGAGATGGCTCAGTAGGTAAGAGAGCTTGGTCTTAATAGCATTTGCTTCCCAGTCCACACTTGATTATTAAAACCATCTGTAACTCTAGTGTTAGGGGATCCAACAACCTCTTCTAGCCTCCATGAGTAGAAGGCATGCATGTAGTACACCTAAATACATGCAGGCAAAACACACACATAAGGTTATGTATGGTTATATTATAATAGAGTACAATATAGTGCAATCCACAAATGAATTAATACAAGTACATATATACCATGAAAAGCATTTATAGATGTCAATGCAAAAGCATATCCCTCACCTCAAAGGGGATAAGATGTAGTATATTCTGGAGCCAAATATAGTTGATCATAGCCTGTGAATACAGATTCAGGTCTCTCCCAATTCCATGTTCCATCATGGAATCAGTTTTATGGAGCTTTTATAGTAACATGAAGTCATAATGAGTATTTAGAGCAAGGGAAACACCCTCAACCAAGCATCAAGAGTTTAGTATACAACACTAATAAAATTTTCATCATCAGCATGACGAACAAGCCTCTGGAAATGAGAATTATACCTGGTCACATGTGTTCATGTGCTTGTGTGGATATGTATTGGGCATGTAGGAAGCATTGGGATTGTATTGCTTGGTTATAATAATTTACCTTATCTTAACTAGAAAAAAAGTAAATCTAATTTCAATGATTGAGTTATAGAGATCAAAGAGTAAGTATATTGACAGTGAGTTTATAATATGGATTATCTAAAGAAAATTTTATTGTTTTTAATTATTTCAATAGACTCAAACAATTGTTATTACTCAATGAATCCTGTGTCTAATGTTAGAAGCCATAAAAAAACAGGACAGAAATGAGTTTTTCCAGAGAATTCTCCACATAACAGTAACTTATTTAAGCATTTCATAGCCTTATTCCTAAGGCTGTAGATAACGGGGTTGAGTACTAGGGGGATTACTATATAAAAGAAAGAGAATATAAGTTATAAAGCAGTTGGAGAGTCTGAGGCTGGCTTTAGATATGCACAAGTGCCTGTGAAGAGAAACAATGAGACAACACAGAGATGGGGCAGGGAGGTGGGAAAGACCTTAGACTGACCTTTCAGCAGAGGGCATTCTGAGGACTGTGAAGAATATCTTCACATAGGAGAGGGCAATGCCAGCACAGATTCAGAATCAACCACTGTAATGGCACAAAGATAATCATGGGAGTAGGAGAGCTTGAGTAACTGGGGGAAAAAAGAGAAAAACTGGTGGATTATTTTAGCTTTGAAGAATCTGATAGAGAATGCGGTTGCTATGTACAGGGTTCCTGGGATTCCTCCACTTAGCTATACGACTGTCATGGACAATCTACACTTTCTGGGATCCACAGTGACTTCATAGTATAGTAGAAGGCAGATTGACATCACTGTGAGAATGGCCACTTCAGCCCAGGTCAAAGATGTGAGGAAGAAAACCTGCATCACACATTGAACATAGGAAATGTAGCCACTGCCAGTCAGGGAATTGTGGATAAACTGGGGGACAGTGACAAACAGCTAGGAGAGGTCCAGAATGGGAAAGTGCTTCAGGAAGTAATACATTGAGGACTGGAGCTGTTGTTCTAGCACTGTGATACTGATGATGATGGGAGTTACCTGCCAAGTCCACACGTGTATCACCAAGAAGAGCAAAGCATGTAGGATCTGCAGATCCCAGTTGTCAGAGAACCCTAGGAGGAGGAAGCCACTCACTGCGGTTATGTTTCTCATTACCATTTTGAGAAGAGAAATAGTGGCAGGAGCTGGAAAACAAAAGAATATGTATATTACAGTTCAGAAATAGTGCAAGAACTGTGTGCTTATCCATCACTGCTCATTCAAACAGTTTATTTAAAAATATTTTGACTTAATTTCATACAATATATTTTGGTCATATTCAGACCCCTCTTCCCTCTTCACCTCACATTACTTAGCTGCCCTGCCCCTGATTTCATGTGTTCTAGTATTACTTTTTTCAATTTTAAAAGCTTATGATTTCTAAACTGTTTCTTAAATGCCTGTGCAGCTGATAAAAATTAACAGAGCCACCCATAACTGGTCAATGTGCTGAGAATAAGAAGTGGGGTGGAATGATTGTTAGAGACAGAGTGGTACATGTGTACAAGGAAGTTGTGTTGTTTGGACACCACAGAGTAATTGCTCATTTGAAACTTCAGCACTTACAACAGAATGCAAAAGACT
This sequence comes from Nannospalax galili, assembly GCF_000622305.1. Taxonomy (NCBI): domain Eukaryota; kingdom Metazoa; phylum Chordata; class Mammalia; order Rodentia; family Spalacidae; genus Nannospalax; species Nannospalax galili. The sequence continues at coordinate 155,059 of NW_008329664.1, forward strand.
TGTGCAAATACAATCAGATAAGGGCCCAACGTGGATGGAAGAGATGGGTGGGAAGCTACAGCCCTAGCAGAAGACTGATTGGCAATTGATGGATGCTAGGAGAGGGAGAGTCAATTTTCCTTACTGGTGTGACACCAGGTAGGTTGACCAGACTCCATCAACTAATTTTTAACAACCTATAATTTACAGATTATCCCAATGTTGAGGATGTGAATATTGTACATATTTCTTCCATCTGAATCTGAAAGTTTGTGTTAGAAACTCAGCAGCTCTGAGTGACTGTATGGCCAGTTCGCTGGTGTTGCCATGGAGAATTTTGTTTTGCTCCATAAAACCACTATTTATTATCCATGGGGGGAGGGGGGCAGCGTTGCTTTGTTCAGTCTCATGATTTCACTAATGTCATCAGCAGAAATATCATTATGGGACTTTGACAAATTTTTCTGGGTATTTGGTGAGTTGTGTTTGTGTAGCGCCTTGCTTGATTTTAATAGACAGAATGACTTTTGGGGGAATATTGATTTGGAACTTGGAGCACCTGTTAGTTATGAATGGGTGATTCCTAATTCCGTCCTGACAAACAACATGATCATTATTATGAACAGTCTTATCATAGCTGCAAGGATTGTTTCTGTCAGTGCTAGGGACTGATCTCAGCTCTACCACTGAGCTAAATCTCCAAGGCTATCAACATTTTAAATGAACATTTGATTTTAATCAAGAAAAAAATGCTTTTGCAAAGAAAATATGTTACTCTCAAATCTGTTGTCTGATGCTGTGGTATGTCTCTAAATCTTCATTTCTAAGAGGTCTCCATTTATTTGGTCTGGAGTTGAAGCCTTCAGATAATCACTGATGGCTTATTACCAGGAATAGACTGGCAGATGGGGAGACAGTGAGTGCTGGGAAGAGGCTTTAGTGTGAGAACGAGGTTTCCATGCTCTTCACAGAGAGAGTCTGAGAACAGATCCCAGGTGTGATGTGTGCTAAGTCTCAGAGAAGGCAGCAAGCACATATCGTTTGCAAATAATGAACTCAACTGATGGGTTGATTTATTATTAAGAGAAAACTTTTTCTAGGCCAGCCACAGTGGCAGAAAAATATAACCTTGGTGCTTGAGAGGCTATGGCAACAGTAATTTCAAACCAGCTGGGGCAGTAAACCCTTTGTCCAATGGGAAAATAGCTGTTAAATGAATTAAGTGTTTTGATATTTTGTTTTTCATGCATATTCAAAAGTCTCTAGTTTCTTGCTCAGTGTGTTGGAATGGTAACATTTACATTCCTGGAATAGTCTCAGATTTATTGATTCCTTCAAAATCTCATGCCCTATGAAGGAACACAGGAAAACCAAAGATCTCTGTTATGTTCCCAATGGATTCTTTTCTTCTGAATTGTGCTTTTATGTAGCATTTTTTTTCTTGAAATTGAAAAAAAAATGATAAGCAGAATTATTGCTTGCAGTAAATTTTAGTTGATTTAATATTTTATAATAATATTTGCCCAATCAAACAAGTAGCTGTTAATAGACTAACAGTTAAAACATGAATAATTTTGCCCATTAATTTTTATGAGGCAGACTAGACTAATAGTTAAAACATGAATAATTTTGCTCATTAATTTTTATGAGGCAGACATCTGCAGTAGCTCTCATTAAATTTGCACTGGCAGGTCCATCCTATTGTAATAAAGTTTTGTGCCTTTATTTTAACAGGAAAAAGTTAAGACTCATATTCTTAAGCAAGAAAATTGAGATTTGATTTCTATCCCTTGACTTGGTTACTCATAACAGTTCCTTACATCCATCTATAAACATTACAGAAGACATGAAGGCAAAGGCCACAATTATGCTGAACACTTCCCACATCGATGTTAGCCTCTCCTACTGACAAGAGAACATTTGAGGAAGTGTTACAGCTGAATAACCTGTAAAGATATGTGAAATGTTAAATTTCCCCATTTACTAGTTTTCTTAAATGTTTTCTTGTAGCATATTTGTATAAATTTAATAGATGGAATTTATAAGTCTGATGGTTTTCATCAAGGTGAGCTTCCTACCTTGTTACAATTATGGCCTTGCTTTTCCAAACTCTAGTTCTGTAAGTTTATCTCAGAGTTTCCATATCTCCTCTCTCCTAGTCCACTGGAAGTCTCGCTCCAGGCTGAGTCACTGTGTCTACAACTCTGTGAGCTGATCAGTATCTTCGAACATTTTTCCTCCACAGAAATCACATATTTTAATAACATGCTACTTCCCTTGATAACAGGTTTGTTTGATATTCTTTTAATGGAGGAGAGGGTGCCTTTCACAATAGAAGCTACAAATTTACAAAAGGTTACTCATTTTCTCTGATCCTATGTCTACTGAGACACAGAGTCACTGATTTTCCACACAGCTGTTGAGGGACATGGTGAGCTTGGTGTTTCCTTGTCCCCAGCTCAGGGGTTCTCAGTCTTTAGCAGATCTGAAAGTCACTGGAGAGACTGTGGGGCTCTGAACATTACACTCAGCGATTACTTCTGACTGGAGAGATCTCAGGTGACACTAAGTAGGCCAAGATCCTGCCAGCCTCCCTGGGGCAACAGCTGGCATGGGCTCTGCAGGTAATGTCCCTCAGCTAAATTATCCATTTCTGAGGGGGAAGCAGGAAAATTTTAATGTTTGCTGAAATAATTGATCCTATAATGTTAGGCCTTAAAAAAACTAGAAACCAGTATTTATCTTTGAAATCGAGGCTGCATCATGTATCTTGGATTTTGAACTAATTTTATCTAGCAACAATGCCTGAGATAACTTACAGAGTGACATTATTAAAGATTTACAAAATCTTTGAAGAATAAGTTAAAAATGAGCTAAGAATACTTTTGTGGGGCTTGGGGAAATAGATCACACAAAGCACATAAATGAACTCTAACAAACTATTAAGAATATTGTTTTGGTCCCAATTTCTGAGTATTTTACTATTTAATATCCAGTAGTATTTTTCAGTTACCAATATACGACTACTTACTCATACAAATTATAATTTATGTCATTTTATCCAACAACTTAATCTGAACTCTGGGAATCTGTGCTCATTTATTTCATTTTGAAGGCTGTATATCCTTTTGCTCACACTACAAATCATACTTTTTAGGAAATTGTATTTTTTTTCATAATCTTGAAAGGCATGTGTTGAGTGTCTATTTTGACCCAGGAAAATCTCCAGTTTGTCTGTTACATATCTGCATGCCTTTCAGCCGGAACCTAAAACCCCCTTCTAAGAATGGCCATTTTGGAGGAGGGAAACCACTGAAGTGGCACTACCAGTCTGGGTTCCCTCATTAGAAAGGAATCTGCATTTCTGAACATGGAAGCTTCCACTGTTTTTCATTTGTCCTTAAGGACACCTTTTCCTTTCTTCAGTGCAGAGTTAAAGGCCTCTCTATAATTTTGCTGGTCTCCTCCCTTGCAACTTTAAACTCCCTCACTTTCCTTTCCTTGTCAAAGTATCCATTTTTCATTTCTTACTTCTGTTCTCTCTCACTGCCGATGTGAAAAAACAGCAGTGCCCTAGTTTGTTTTCTTTGCTGTGACAAACATCATGATGAAAAACAACTTAGGAAGGAAAGAGTTTATTTCATCTTACACTTCCAGGGCACAGTGTGCCACTGAGGGATGTCATGGCAGGAAATCAAAGCAGGAACATGGAGGCAGGTACCACAGAGGAACCCTGCTTACTGGTTTACTTCCTCTGGCTCTGGCTTCTGGAATTCTGCATCTTCTTAAATCTTCAGTTCCAAGCATTTCCACATACTACCCAGAAGTCAGTTCCAAGAACCTAAGAACACATGGTGGGTTTATCACCACAATGACCCTACTCCTCCAGACCATTTTACAACCAGAGTTACATTGACTGTTGCTGTGGCAAAATAACTGACAACAGCAACTCAAAGAGTCAGGTTTACTTT
>NW_008329664.1:159517-175706 GCF_000622305.1 Nannospalax galili
GCTGATTAAAACCTGGTAGCTCCTGTGCCAGAGGGCATGTATTTGTGGTGAGCACTTTAAAAGAAGAGTCAGGGAGGATGCCAGGAAGGCACTCTGCTATGAAGGAGTCTGCAGCACATGGTTTTCCGAGTTCGTAAGCTATCTGGATGTGAAGAGACTTCTACTTGCATAACAGAGGACCCCAACATACTTTGGCTCACACTTTGAAGGCAGGAGATACATGACACCAAGCTCACAGGGCTTCTCAGTTAGGCTTCTGTTGAATTACCCTTGAAGATGCCCAGAGATTTTCACCCCACATCATTCTGAATCTAGTGAAGTGTTTTTTCAATCAAAGAACAAAATTTACTAAGCAAATAAATTCTGTTATATTAGTAGAATAAATATAAGCATCTGAACATTTCTGAGAATGCATAGATTTAAAGTCATCTTAATTAAGTTATATTTTCAGAAAACAATGCAAACAAAAATAACAATAATAAAAGGATAATGCATGTCTGAAACTTTTAAAGAATTAATAAAAATACATTAAAATCAGCTCATGGATGGGGGAGTTGGTAGGCAGAAATCTCCAGCCAGTAGCTGAGGATCTTTTGGAAATTGATAGATGGTAGGAGAGGGAGAGTTTGTTTTCCTTACTGATGTGACACCTTGTAGGCTGACCATATGTAAAGGAATGGAGCCACACACAAGAATATTTGGGAAACACAGATTAGACTCCAAAGGCCTTTAAAATGACCCTGGCCTTCTACAAGAACAGTAAGTGCTCTTAACTGCTGAGCCATCTGTCAAAACTTCTGGTATATTATTTTTCTTTCTTTTTAAAAATATTTATTTCTTATTTTTATTTTATTTGTATTTGTGTATTGGCTGCATGTAGGTAAGTGCACCCATGTCATGCAATGCCCGTGGAGGTCAGAAGAGGCTGTTGGATGCCTGGGACTGGAGTTACAGACAGTTGTTAACTGCCGTGTCAGTGCTGGGATTCGAACCTGGGTCTTCTGCAAGAACAACCAGTGTTCTTAACCGCTGAGCCATTTCTCCTGTCCCAAGAGAGATATTCTTTTTTTTTAATATTCTTTTTTTTTAGAAGAAGCATATCATTACAGCTTTAATATGTGTATAACTGTATTAATTCAACAGTGAACCTAAAAATTTTAGAGCCACTTTTGAAAGAGCTGTATCTTTGCTCTGGTATATTATTTAAAAAAATTTTTTTTCATTGCATTATTTTGGTGTATTTCATACAGAACATCTTAATCTTATTTACACCCCTTCCCCATTGGCCCTTCCCACATCTCCCCCACTTGAATTCATACCTTCTAAGGCCTATCATATTAAGTTAGTATTACCAGATTGCCTCGGTGCAAGTTCATCCACCGAGGTCTAGTCAGCCTACCTAGAGTCCTTCCCTTTAAGAAGATCAACTCTTCCTTATCCAGAAGTAATAAGCTGCCAATAACTCTTCGACTAAGATTGTGACCTGCTGTCCATTTCCAGGGTTCTCAGCTGGGTTTTTGTCTGCTTGTGTTTGCATGGGTCTTATCCATGCTGACACCATTGCTGTAGGTTCCTATGAGTCTCTAGTATTGATGACCTCTCCAGTTATGTGTATTTGGCCAGGTTTAGAGTACTACCCATTAGTTTCCTCCCATTGAGTGGACTTTAGTCCAATTAGGTAGCTTTTGATTATACCCAAGATAAAAGTGTCACTGCTGCATCAATGTCGTTTGGTGTGCTGGTCATTGATGTGGTTTTTAGGCCTTGTAGCTGGGGTTGGACGATCAATTGATGTTCTTCCTTACCAGCTTGCCTTCAGAAGAGGGGGATTCAAGGTCAATTCCATTTCTGTTTCTCCAAATCCTGTGTCTGAAGTATGTCTTGCCTTCAGCGATGGAGTCCTACCTTCAAGTTCTGGGAGGCACCAGAGGGATGTGACAATAGCCTATATAATTTTGGGAGTCTCTTGGACTACCCTGGCCATGAACTCAAAGGAAGGTTTCTCCTGACTGGTACTATTTCTGTTATGTAGTCGTCAGCTATATACACAGACTCGTGTTGAGATTGTGTGTAATTCTTCAGTAAGTTTTTGAATTAATATGATTCTCTCTGGTTTTGTATACAAGTGAGGCATTATTTATCTTTCCTCTCTTTCTCCTTCTCTTATTTGCCCTCCTCATTTAAATTGTCACCATTTTTCCCATTTCTTCATGATAATTCCCGCCTGCTAGTGTTCCACCTCTCTTGAGAAACTCCTTCCCCTTTATTCCCATAGTTCCTCATATAGCTTTCCTTCTCCCCTCCCACTTAACTACTCACATTTTATACATTTCTCTCTTAATAACACCTCTCTTGCACTGTTCTTCTCTCTCAGGCTCCTTCTTTCCCTTTCCCTTCCTGTTTCCTGCTGTTAGATCAGGATATATACTCACATATAAGGATTTGGTACTAGAATCGACAAATAAGGGAGAATATACATCTCTTGTCCTTTTTGAATCTGTCTTACTTACTTTAGTATAACAGTTTCTAGTTCCATCCATTTACCTGCAAATTTCATGATTTCATCTTTCTTTACCACTGAGTAGAACTCCATTGTGTAAATGTACCACATTTTCGTTATCCACTCTTCAGTTGAGGGACACTTAGATTGCTTCCATCTCTTAGCTATTGTGAAAAGAGCAGCAACAAACATGGTTGTACAAGTGTCTCTGAAATAGGGTGAGTCTTTTTGGTATATGCCAAGAAGTGGTATAACTGGTTCATATGGTAGGTTCATTTTTAGTTTTTTTAAAAAAATATTTTATTATTATGCTTATTATATGTGTATGAGTGTATTGCCTTTATGGAGGTAGGTGTACCCATGTTGTGGAATGCCCACAGAGGTCAGAAGAGGGTATCCGATTCTCTTGGAACTGGAGTTACACATAGTTGTTAGCCACCATGTGGGTGCTGGGGATCAAACCTGGGTCTTCTGAAGAGCAGTCAGTGCTCTTAACCACTGAGCAATCTCTCCAGCCCCCATTTTCAGTTCTTAAAGAATTCTCCACACTGCTTTCCAAAGGGGTTTCAAGAGTTTGCAAACCTACCAGCAGTGAATGAGTGATCCCCTTTCTCCATACCCTTGCCAGCATCTTGTATCTTTTGTTCTCTTGATCATAGCCAGTCCAACTTGGGTAAGTGGAAAGCTTAAGGTGGTTTTTAATTTGCATTTCCCTAATTACTAATAATGTTGAGCCCTTTTTTTGCATTGATAAGCTAGCTGTAATTCTGATGGGTTTTCCTTATATGTTAGTTGTTTTACTTTTGCAGCTTTCTATATTCTTTGTTCTATATATTTCATGTTTTAACTGTGATATGCAATGAAGAGTTTCTTTTCTGGTTCTGTCTATTTGGTACTCCATGTGCTTCTTATATTTGTATGGGCATCTCTTTCCTTAATTTTTGAAAGTTCTCTTCTACAGTCCTGTTTAAGATCTGATCAATACCATTAACCTCAAATTATTTTCCATCTTCTACGTGTATGATACGGAGATTTGGTCTTTTCATGGTGTCCCACATTTCCTGCATATTCCATTCTTGTGTTGTAAAAGTTTTTTCATAATCTTTGCTTGAGCAGTCCAATTCTTTGACTTTATCCTACAGTATTGTTATTCTGTTTTGCATTTCATGCATTCTAGCTGTGAGGCTTTCTCCTATTGTTTCAAATTGGCTTATTGAGTTTTACACTGCCTTCTTCACTTCAGCTGGAAACTGCAATGTTGCTATCTCTTTTGTGAATTCAGTCAGAAGTTTATCCCTATCTTCTTCTAGTTCTTTGACTATTTTGTGTGTTCTTTAAATTCATTGAATTCCTTGATCATGTTTATGACTTTTCTTTTAAATTATGTGTCCTGAATTATCTCTAGGGGTTTCCCCTTGTAGAACTCTTCTATGAGACTAGTGGAATTTGGTGGGAACATGCTGTTTTGGTTTTCTCTGTTATTATTTTTCCATTGCGGTTTTACCATGTGGATTTCTTTTGTTGTTTGTGATTCTGGTATGAAACTCAAGTCGTCCTTTGTTGAGTTCAAGTCTGCTTCTGTTTGTATTATTGGTGCCTTGGTTGTTTTCTTATTAGGTGTGTTGTGTTTCTTCATGTAGGTTTCAGGTTCTCTCAGATTTTATTTTGGAGGGAACTGATGTCTTCAGAAGAGCTACCCAGGAGCTCCCACAGTGGCCCAAGTCAGGCTCCAGTTAGGTATTCTCAGGCTTCCTTCTAATGTTTGTACCCTTACTAGCAGGTACTCAGCACTATTTGGGAAGTTAGTTAAGGAGAGGCCTGATTTTGGCACTCTCAGGCAGTCTGCTGAATTCTCAGCCCCTATACCAGGCAGAGGCCAGATCAGCCACTCTCAGGCTGTCTGCTAAGGTTTCTGTGCTACAATAGGGTAGGTCTACCCCTGGGGCTTTTGGAGGGGCCTCACCTAATCCAAGTTAGGGGACTGGGTATGGCAGGATTTGGGGCAGCTTTGCGGAAGCTCACTGCCATGTGAAGGCTGGATCCAGGAGCTCTCAGGCTGTCTGCTGAGGTCTCAGGCCCTACACTTGGTGGAGGCCAGATCAGGCACTCTCAGGCTGTCTGCTAAGGTGTTCCATTTTTAGTTTTTTAAGAGTTCTCCATACTGCTTTCCATTGGGGTTGCATGAGTTCACATTCCCGGTAGCAGTGAATGATCATTCCCTGTTCTCCACATCCTCACTAGCATTTAGCATCATTTTACCTCTTGATCTTAGCCAGTCTGACTTGGGTAAAGTGAAATCTTAAGGTGGTTTTAATTTGCATTTCCCTGATTTTTAACAATATTGAACAAATGTAAAGATATCTCTTTGCTATCTTTATTCATTCTTTGATAATTCTTTATTTAGTCCTTTCATCCATCTTTTAATTGGGTCATTTGTTTTCTTGATTCTTTATTTTTTGAGTTATTTATATATTCTAGATCTTAAACCTCTGTCACATGTGTCACTGGTGTAGATTTTTCTCCCATTCTGTATGTTTTCCCTTCCCTTTCTTCATTGTTTCTCTTACTGTACAGGAGCTTTTTAGTTTAATGAGGTCCCATTTGTTGATTGTTGGCCTTAGCTCCTAAGCAACTGATGCCAAATTTAGAAAGTCCTTTCCTACATCTATATCTTGTAGGTTGCAGAGTTTCGAATTTCCCATTGAGGTCTTTGATCCATTTGGAATGGACTTTAATTCAAGGTGAAAGATAAGTGTCTAGTTTCATTCTTCTACAGGTAGATATCCAATTTTACCAGTGCCATTTGTTGAAGATGCTGTCTTTCCTCCATTGTCTGTTCTTGGCACCTTTGTCAAATATCAGGTGACAGATATTGCATGTATTCATGTTTGGGTCTTCAATTATGTTCAATTGATCTATGTGTCTAATTTTGTGTCAGTACCATGCTGTTTTTATGTAATATAATTTGAGATATGGTTAATAATTCCCCCAACATTGGTCCTTGTACTCAGGGATGGCAAAACAATCCTGAGTCTTTTGTGCTTTCTAGGATATTTTTTCTAATTCTCTGACATTGATTAGGATTGTACTGGATCTATATACCTCTTTTGAGGATGGCCATTTTCACAATAAAATTTCTTCCAATCCATGAACATGAGAGGTCCTTCCATTTTATGGGGTCTTCCTCAAGCTCTTTCTTTAAAGATTTAAAAATTTCATTGTTGAGATCTTTGACATCTTTGCTCAGGTTTATTCTGAGATTTTTTTGAGGCTGTTAAGAATGGACGTGTTTACGCTTACTCCACTTGCTTGTTATTGGTATATAGAAAAGCTACTGATTTTTGTATAATTTTGTACCCTGCCACTTTACTGGAAGTTTTGATCAGTTCTAGGTGTTTTGTGGTGGAATTGTTGGGATCTCTTAGGTATAGTATATCATCTTCAAAAAGGGATAATTTGACCTCTTCTTTTCCAATTAGTATTCCTTTAATTTCCTTCACTTGTCTTATTACTCTAGCAAGAGTTTCAAATCCTATATTAAAAGGGAGTGGAAAAAATTGGACATCAATCTCTGCTTCCTAATGTTAATGGGAATGCTTCCATTTTTTTTCCATTTAGAATGATGTTGTCTGTGAATTTGTTTTATATAGCCTTAATTATATTGAAGCATGCTCCCTCCAGTCCAATTTTAGGACTGCTATCATGAATGCATGCTGAATGTCAAAAGGATTTTCTGCATATATTGAGGTAATCATTTGGTTTTTGTCTTTGAGCCCAAATCATGATGTTTATTGACTTATGTATATTGAACCATCCCTGCATCTCTGGAATGAATCCTGTTTCATCATGGGGGATGAACTTTTTGACATGTATCTGTATACAGTTTACAAGTGATTTTTTTGAATTTTTGCATTTATGTTCATTAAGCATTAAGGATATGGGTCGATGGCCCTCTTCAGCCAGGCTGATGTGTGTGTGTGTGTGTGTGTGTGTGTGTGTGTTTCTTTACCTGGTTTTGGTGTTAGAGTGATACTGACTTCATCTAAGGAATTTGGGAATTTATCATCTGTTTTTATCTTTTTGAATAATTTAAGTATATTGGCTGTAGATTTTCTTTACAAGTCTGATAGAAATCTTCTGTAAATCCATCTGGGCCTGGGCTTATTTTAGATGGGAGGTCTTGTATTACTGTTTCAATTTCCTTATATGTTATGGGTCTGTTTAAACTGTTGATCTCTTCTTGGTTTAACTTTGGTAGTTCCCATGATTTCAAATATCCATCCATCTTTTTAGATTTTCAGATTTAGTAGCATATAGATTTTCAAAATATTCCCATATAATGGTCTGAATCTTTTGGTATCTTTTGTTGTTTCCCCTTTCATTTCTAATTTTGTTGATTTGGATTTTCTCTTTCTTTTTGTTAACTGGGCTAAGGGTCTGTCTATCTTGTTTAGCTTTCCAAAGACCAGGTCTTAAGAGGCATTCTCCTCTGCCTTGGTCTTTTATACCAGCTGCCACCAGAAGGTAACACCTACATTTAGGGTGTGTCTTCTGGCTTTAGATGATCCAATCAAGAAGATCTCTTTCATTTCAGTTAATCCCAGATCCAATCAAGTTGACGCCCAGGATTAGCCATCACAAGTCCACCCCTTGTCAACTTGACACACAATAGCATCTCTCTATGTCATGCTTAATTTTCAAATGAAAACAATGTTGAGGTCATAATTTTATTTCATTCAGAATACTTGTTAAAATAATAGAGTGGTAGAACAATATGTTAAATCATATTGTGGTATTTCACTGGGGTAGAACTCAAAAGACAGAGCAAAATTTATGTATTATTGCAGAAACCATCAGAGTATATTCTGACCCAGGGAGAAGTTTTATCTCCTGCAGATAAGTACCTTTTACAGGAATCATCACTCCTGCCTGAACCAGTGAATGTCTGGATTAAGCCAGGAGAATCCCAAGATTGGGTACCGGGAGAGACTACTAATACCAGGCAAAGGGTTTGGTTTTGTTTCTACAGGAAATGGAGTCACCTTTTGGCATCCCAGCCAATGTAGCCATTTATGGACATTGACCAGTGAAGACAGCAATCTCAGAATGTGAAAGTTTTTCCTATAATCAGACATTTGAAAGACAATCTTTAACATGGAAAAATTGTAGGGGGTTGAACGGAAAGGTTTATGTCTCAGAATCATACTTGGATTGATTGGGGTCCTTTAGGAAGTTGGTTAGAAGAATGTAAGGATTATAAGGAGTTTATCTCAAAGTGTAATCTAAAACATATTGCTCCTATGAAAGATAAGTTTAATACTGCAAATCATGTAGCTTGGGTGGATGTGGGAATAGCTAATCCTCGACCTCAAATGAGAATAGGACATACATTATATCCTCCTAAACTACATATTTGGAAGTTGTTAGCCACTCTTAAGCCTGTAGAAATCTTTGATGGCACTTGTGCTATTACTTATGACAAGGTATTTTATGACTTTAATAAAGTTAAAAATTATATTATGGCTTGTGTACATTTCCCTTTGGTAATACTAATAGGAACCATAATCATACAGGGGATGATATTAACTTGTCAAAACTGTTGTTTATATACTTGTCTCAATAACTCCATGTTGTTTAATCAATGTTTTGAATCAGTCATGATTTAAACTCAATGAAATTCCTTATGGATTCCAGTGAAAATGTATCATCCCTGGGAAAGCAGTCCTATTCAAGGACTAATTGTGCAATTTTTTAAAAGACTGTTACGACGAAGCAAATGTATGATTGGTTTGATTATCGCCCCCATTTTGGGACTCATCGCTTTAGCTGCTGCTGTTGCTACTGCTGGTGTGGCACTTCAGAAATCTGTACAAACGTAAGACTTTATTGAGCATTGGCATGATGATTCTCATAAACTTTGGACACATCATGCTCAGATTAACTCAAAACTATAGGAAGAAATTGTGGCTTTGCAAGGGTGACTTCATTGGTTGGGAAATAAGCTACTGGAATTGCAAAAAAAATATGCAATATGTATGTGATTGGAATTCTTCTCAAATTTGTATTACCCTATATAAATATAATGATTCCAAATATGAATGGAAAAATATAGAATTGTATATTCAAGGCAAAACGGATAATGTAACTTTCAATGAGATACAATTACAGGAAGAGATATATGGGATATTTTCAGAAGAAATACCTTCTACAAGTTCTATTGATCAAATAGCTACTACCTTAGCGAATACCCTTTCTAGTCTTGATCCTTGAGGATGGTGGCAAAGTTTGTTACATAGTCTTGGATCTTCAGTTGTTACTTTTATATTACTTTTATGTCTGTTGTCTATTGGGTATCAATGTGTTCTTGCAATCGAATCTCGCATTACTAATAAGCAATCTGCTGAAACACCAGTTACTGCTTTGCATTATCCCAATGAGAAAATGAAGGCTGAAAATAATAGGGAATCACTTCCATCATGAATGGTTTAGCAGGATTTAACATGTTTTTCCTTCTGTGTTTATGAAATCCTTGTGGCAAATCAAGGTGATTGTACATAATATGAGATTGTGCTCCCCCTCTTAACGAAGGCTGGTAGTCAAAGATGGGTAAGATCTTCTGGGAGAAAGTCAACCCAAGATAGTGCGTAGCTGATGGAAGCTGTGTGCCAATGACAGGTAAGGCTTTGCTCTAGCAGAAGACAACCAAAGACAGGCATGGTCCTTCTCTCCTGGATATAACATGATCTGGCATTATAAAAAATAAAGAAAGGGGAATTGTGAAGGCCTGAGCTCTGATCTGAAATCAACTCAGAGATGGAATGGGAGGCCTCAGTTCCCTGGGAACCTGAATGTTCTGGATCTGAAGTTATTCTTATCATAAGACTGACTGTTCCTTGAACCCTATTAAAGGTACATAAATAAGCTTGTATAATAAAGTTACAAAGATAGATAAGATCCCAAAAAGGGCTGAGCCCTGGGAACTAGAAGATATTGGAAAGGTCAGGAAGGTACTGCAAATGTCAAAATGAGATAATTTGGCTTGAGAAGAACATTTTCTCTTCCTCTTGTTGTACTATAAATAAGGTTGCTTCTTAGAATAAAGTACGCACTGGCTCACACTCCACTGCATCCCCTGCATCCTGATTTCTTCTGCACCTATACCTTGGGATACCCAAGCCCATCAGGCTTGAATTGTGGTCACTGAACTGTGACACCTACTTTCTGTCTGACCTATCTGGAACGTGCCACTAAGCACAGATGCCTGACCTTATTTGGAACATGACTTTTGGCATAGTTACCTGCAATAAAACTACCCCCAGGTTTTTTCTATGTGATAATTAGGCATTTCCCTATAGTCGGATGATAGGATCCCCCTACCACATGTAAAGCATGCTATGAGCACCTATCAGCTGAAGTTTTGGCTTTTGCCTCCACACTGTATTTTCCCTGACCCCCACTGAATAAGCAGAGCTGTATCACTGAATCTGACTCCCCAGAAAGTCTTTTCTGTCATGCTCACTGGCTGTCCTGACCCCATTTGTCACTTCTGCTCCCTTTGTCCTCATGAATCGGTGGTCAATGGCCCTCAAGAGGAGGGAGACACTCACAGCTGGTGACTGAACATGAGGCTCCTGGAACATGTGGAGTTTGTGAGTACCCCTTCTCTCCAAGAGGGTAGTGGCAGCTTTGCCTTGGCCATCCCACCCTTGAGGATCAGCAGTCTCTCCTCTTTTTCCTCCTTTTATTTTTGGTCTAAGTCTTCATGTGGAATTGTTAAAGACGAAGGAGCAATTGAAGCTTTCTAATTAGGGCTACCCCCTGATGTTAGCCAAAGTCTCCTAGTCCTCTGAAGGAACCCTGACTGCTCGCCTGGGTGTAGACAAAGACCCCCTATCTATATATCTTTCTAATGCAAAAACCGATCACACAACGACCAGTTAATTGCTCTTAGAGCCGGTTGCCAGATCTCTTAAATTTGTGGACAGCCTTTGTGGAATCCCCTGAGGTTTTCGATCTCAGGTATGTTCCCCTAGGAATCGGCGTTTCACCCTCCTTTTCTTTTCTATCTTGAACAACACCCCTAGAAACAAAATCCCCAAAGTTCTAAGGGATTTTGACACAACCATTGAATTCAACTTCTAAGAAAACAAACTTCCTTATCTGTTTTGTTATTTTGCCCCTGGGGCACTCAGGCTCAAGCTAAACCAGTTAGGTGATAATTTAAATTGAACTGCCTCAGGAGAAAAAGGCACTAAGGCTCCAAGTTCCCATAACGTAAAGAAAAACAAAGGATTTAAAGCAGTGGGTGGCCAAGGAACACTTAAAGAATTTAAGGTGGCTTGCGTCATAGACAAATGAAAAAAAATTTTAAAGCCATTTATTCTGTAAACTTTTTCTAGGTGAAGGGGCTTTCTCCTGTAGTCCTCCATGCCCCCACAGAGTTCCTTGTGAGAATTTAAATTGACCTGCCCCATGAGAGAAAAGGAGGGGTCGGGGGGAGTCTCTCTCTTTCTCTGCTTTACTTTTGTTTAATGCCTTCACAAGGTTCTGGAAATGGTTTTCAGGCAACTGAAGCCTCTTGGTCAGGGAAACTCCCCGATATTGGCCAAAGGCCCCCTGCCCTCTTTCCAGACCCCAACAGCCTGACTTGGTTTAGGC
The DNA here is from genome assembly GCF_000622305.1 of Nannospalax galili. Taxonomy (NCBI): domain Eukaryota; kingdom Metazoa; phylum Chordata; class Mammalia; order Rodentia; family Spalacidae; genus Nannospalax; species Nannospalax galili. Next base: position 170,676 of record NW_008329664.1, read on the forward strand.
AATAATCTTTACAACTATCATAAAAATCTGGTAACACAGAAACCAGTTAAAAGTCACAAGGATGGTTACCATTTTATTACATCTGCAGCTAGGCTTGTGTTTGTCAAAACGTCTCAATACCCTGGTGGCAGGCTGCCTCAGAAATGTTAAATGCCACTGACAACACTTCCTTTCTTTTCTATAATGGGAAATTCAGCATCATGCCAAAAAGTGCTCCAAATTCGCTTCCTTAGAGCCCTAAATAAATCAAGAGGACTTAAGACTTCCCAAAAGGAAGGCTCAAAATTTTGGAATGAAGTATTTAAGTTTGCATCCTGGATCCTGTCAGAAGACATTTCTGACCCAGAGGTCTGGACCTGTGTTGCCTATCTGGCTCGTAAAAGGGAAATCCAAGAAAGGCACCATTTGCCCCTTTTCTTCCTCCCCATAATAGCTGCCATCCGACAATGGTTAAAAAACCCACCTAAGACTGAGGAGGGTTTACTAGGCATAAAACAAACAGGAGATAATAAAGGGGAGAGTTCAAATAAAGAAAAACACCCTAAAGATTACCCAACAGCAGATTCGACAGCCCTAAAAATTAAAGAAAAAATTCCTGAAGATTGCCTGGTAACAGATTCAACATCCCAAAAAATAAAAATTGACCAAGTCAGACAAAAGTCACCCATCAACAAAAATAACCTTATCCCCCTCTTCCCCCCTATGAATCCTCATGGACTGAGGAAGACACAGACCCAGATGTTAAAACCCAGACTTCAAAAACTTCTGAAAATTCCCAGATAAATCCCCCTCCCCTTTCACTGCCAGTGCCACCATCTGCCATTAAACAGCTCTGTAATCTCAGGGATAATGGGAGTTATTGCCCGCAGGATCCTCAGCCACAATGGCCTCAGGACTCCACCTATAGAAGCTTTCCCTGTTAACCTACAAATAACAAGACAATGTCCACTGGTTTGGTACCCCCTCCTGGCAGCTTTGGCAAGCCCGTCCCCCCATTACTATGCTCTGGAGATTTCATGTCAGGGAAACATTTCAAAGAAAAACATCAAATAATCTGAACCACAGACTGCCCCCTAGTGGACTTTCAAAAACCCATAGAAATCATAATATACTGAATTGCCAGCAGATACAAAAGTAACGAATATCCTTTCCTTTCCAACAGACAGATCCATCATGCCTCAAGGAAGTTGATACCTATGGGGGCTGCCACTATTTCAATCCCTGTAGGTTGGAACTAGGATTAACTGGGGGATATCAGGGTAAACAGGACAGGAAAGAAGCATCTACCTAAAGGATAATAAGTATTTCTATGGGAATCATGACTATTCCCTAATGTATGTTGCAGATCCATGGGACAATCGCTGGCATGTTGGAGTAATGAGAAAGTTCTACCCAGATGCATTCTTTAGCTACTCTACCACTGACTTTCATATCTCTCAACAGCTTGTACCTGCATCTAAGCCCATGCTAACTCATCATAATATTATTCTACAAGAAAAACAGAGGACCAGATAAGATTAACTATGTCTTGAGCCAATACATTCAATATGTTGCTGACTTTCTTCCCTTCACCACCCACCCTAATGCCTCTGTTTCTTTTGTCCATCCAGCAATAGACCTTTACAGACAGCAGTACCAGTTAATACAACCTTCTTTGCCCAGTAACAAAAAAAATATTTCACCGACTCTCATCTGATGGATATTCCCTTATTCGAATAACTGGCTAACTATCCAATTTGCGTTTCCAGCAAGAATAAGCCTACTCATTACAAATACCTCACTAGTACTACTCTCTCCAGGACAGCATGCTTTGCCCCTCCTCTTTTTCTATGGTGCAAAGGAAAAGCCCAACACTGTGTTAACTCCTCTTTGTCTACCTTTTGTGTACCTGTAATGATTACTTCCCAGGTGTACCTATTTGAGGGAGAAGAGGCTGCCTTACTCCTTCACACCTGCCAGTGAAGAGAAATCTTCATCCCTCTGCTAATGGGTCTTGGACTTGCCCTCCCCCTGGGTGCTGGAGGCATTGCAACTGCTGCTATTGTACAAACCCATCACCTGACAGGAGACTTTTGAGACAAGCTCAACCAGGCAATGGCATCCATGACTGACAGCCTTGAGTCTCTCCAATGACAAATGAATGCTCTTGCTGGGGTTATGCTCCAAAACAGAAGAGCCCTAGACTTAATAACTACTGAACACGGGGGGATGTGTGTAGTATTGGGAGAGGAATGCTGTTTTTTTGTAAATGAATCAAATGTTGTCAAGACCAATGTTAATACTCTCAAAAAAACTTTGTAAGGATCTATTTTCAAGATTTCAACCCACCAAACAATTAAGTTGGTTTAGTAACCCCTTGTTTTCATGGTTGGTTGCTACCCTTTGTTAACCCCCTGATCATGTTTTGATGCTTGCTCCCTGTTTCATACAATTTCTTTGCTGACAAATTACTACCATTGCAAAAATTACTACCAATCAGGTCATGGTCCATTATCAAACTTTGGATTCTCCCGAGATAGATGAGCTGGCTCTACACTTCTCCATCATAAAACAAAACAGGGAAATGTTGTGGGACCCTGCTGCTAAGGTTGTAGTCCACCATGTCCAGATAGCTCTAAGGGGCTCGGCACTATATGGAAGGCCTCCCTTTCTCAGTGGGGGCCTCCTGCTCTCTACCTGACCTACCTGGAAAGTGCCACCCAGCACGGATGCCTGACTTTATTTGGAACATGACCTTTGGCATAGTTACTTGCAATAAAACTACCCCCAGTTTTTTCTATATGATAATTAGGCATTGCCCTATAGTCAGATGATAGGATCCCCCTACCACATGTAAAGCATACTATGAGCACCTATCAGCTGAAGCTTTGGCTGCTGCCTCCACACTATATTTTCCCTGACCCCCACTGAATAAATGGAGCTGTATCACTGAATCTGACTCCCTGGAAAGTCTTTTTTTGTCATGCTCACTGGTCATCCTGACCCCATTCATCACTTCTGCTTCCTTTGTCCTCATGGATTGGTGGCCAATGGCCCTCAAGGGGAGGGAGAGACCCACAGTTTTCTAAATGCCCTTGCAACTGATGACCATTAACACAGGCACCTACATCTGGTCATTGTGCAGAATGTAAGAAAATGTGGGGTGCTCAGCCCTAAATGGTACACCTACTTGCATGTTCTCAGTCTAAGTCAGAAATTAGTGTTGAAGTGAGGTAGAATGATTGCAAGAGCCAGAGGAGGTGGACAAACACAATGCAGTTGCTTTGTTTGGAAACCACAGGGTTGTTGAATATATGAACATTCACAATTTCTAAAAGAATGAACAAGACCTGTGCAAACCCAAGCTAGAGAAGGGCCCAGCATTGATGGGGGAAGTGGGTAGAAAGCTACAGACCTAGCTGAGGATTTATTGGCAATTTATAGATGCTAGGAGAGGGAAAGTCAGTTTTTCTTACTGGTGTGATGCCAGGTGGGTTGACTGGCCTCCAACAATTATTTTTTAAGAACCTATAATTTGCCCATTATTCAGATGGTGGGGATCTGAATATTGCAAATTTTTCTTCCATATACATCTGAGAGTTTGTGTTACAAACTCAGCATCTCAGGGTGATTGTGTGGCCATTTCTTTGGTGTTGCCATGGAGAAATCATTTCACTCCATAAAAATCACTATTCCTTTTCAACAGGGGTAAAAACCTAAAAAAAATCCAACATTGTTTGTTCAATTTCATGATTTCATTAATCATGAACAGAAATGCAGTTATGGGATTTTGACAGAAGCTTTCTGGACATTGGGTGGGTTGCATTTATAGCCGTGCTTGATTTTTGGAGATAGAATGATTTTGGGGGGCAATATTGTTTTGGAACTTGGAGCATCAGTTTGTTGTGGATGGGTGATTCCCAATTCCTTTATGACAAAGAGCATGATCATTATCATGAACAGTTTTATCAATAGCAGTTACAATTACTTTTGTCAGTGCTGGGGACTTATCTCAGCTTTATAACTGAGCTAAATCTCTAAGTCTATCAATGCTTGAAATGAAGAATTGATAATCAAGAAAAAGTACTTTTGCAAAGAAAATACTTGTTAGTCTGAAATTTTGTTTCTAATCTGATGCTATGATGTGTCTCTGAATCTTCATTTCATTCTAAGTGGGGTCCATTTATTTTGTCTGGAGTTGAAGCCTTCAGATAATCACTGATGACTTACTTCTGAGAAAAGACTGGCAGACAGAGACAGCAAGTGCTGGGGGAAGGACTTTAGTGTAAGGACTATGTTCTCATGTTCCAAACAAAGTCTGAGATGGGCAAAGTCTCAGAGTAGGGAGAGCTATTTCATGACCCAGGGTTTGATTTTTGTGGGCTGGAAATAAGCAATCATTCACCAGTTTGCATATGATTATATGAGAGCTGAGCAGTCATTAGTGATGAGTCCCTCACCTTGTCTCCTGTGTTTGTTTGGGAGTTTCATTCTAAATGATGTGAATGGTTCCCACATTTGTTTTGTCATGTTGAGTTACCTTCCCAGTACTAGTTTCTGTGAGACTCCTAACATCTGAGATTAGTGCTGCCCCACCCTGCATCAATCTCAGCACAATTTTCCTTGTAATTCAGCACTTCTGCAACAGCACATAATCACCCAAGAGCAAGCACATATCTTTTGCAAAGAATTAACTTGATGTTTGAGCATTCTATTTCTACATTCTATCACCTCACAGTATTTTTGGATTTTATTATGACACAATCTATTTTTTAGGGCTGAGCACTGTGGCAGGAAATTATAATACTAGTGCTTCAGAGAGTGTGGCCACAGTAATTTCAAGCCACCCTTGGCTGCAAATCTTTTGTCCAGTGGGGAAAAAAACTGCTAAATGAATTAACTATTTTGAGATTTTGTTTTAGTGTGCTGGAATCATAACTTTAAACTTTCTAGAATAGTCTCAATTGAAAGAAAGCATATGAAAGAAAGCAGGAGAATCAGAGATCTCAGTTATGTTCCCAACAGATTCTCTGCTTCTGAATTTTGCTTTAT
>NW_008329664.1:175927-186941 GCF_000622305.1 Nannospalax galili
GTTCTACCCCTTGCCTGGTTACTCATAACAATCCTTACATTTAAACATCTATAAAAATTACAAAAGACACGAAGGTAAAGGCAACAGTTATGCTGAACACTTCCCACATCAATGTTAGCCTCTCCTACTGACAAGAGAACGTTTGAAGAAGTGTTTACAGCTGAATAACATGTAAAGATATGTGAAATGTTAAATTTTTCCACTTATGGTTTTGTAAATTTTCCCATATTCTAGCATATCTCTATAAATTAAATTAATGGAATTTGTAAGTCTGAGCTTTTTCATCAAAGTGAGCTTCCTACCTTGTTAGAATTATAGCCTTGCTTTTCCAAACTTTATGTCTGCAAACTTCTCTCAGAATTTCCAAAAAGTCTCCCTCTGTCCTCATTCATGGTTGGAAGACTTGCTCCAGTCTGTCTTGCTGTGATGGCAGCTTTCTGTGCTAATCAGTATCTTCTAACATTTTTCATCCACAGAAATTACAGGTTTAAAAAAAACATTATTTCCCTTGAGAACATGTTTGATATTCTTTTGTAAAGAGTGGGTGCCTTTCAAAATAGAAGACTGAAACTTATATGACTTAACTAATTTTCTCTGACCGTGTGTCTACTGGGATGCAGAGTCACTGATTTTCCACCCAGCTGTTGAGGCACTTGGTGAGTCGGGAGTTTCCTTGGCCCTACTTCCAGGATTCTCAATCCTTAGCAGCCCTGAAAATCACTGGAGAGACTGTAGGGGCCAGACCTCTACACTCAGCAATTAATTCTGACTGGAGAAATCTCAGGCGACACCCAGGAAGCTGAGATCCTGTCAGGATACCAGGGGTAGCTGCTGGTATGATTTCCACAGGTGGAGTAATGTTCTTTGGCTAAATCATGAATTTCTGAGGAGGAAACAGGAATATGTTAATATTTACTAAAATAGCTGATTATGTAATGGTAGGCCTTTTAGAAAACTAGAAATCAGTGTTCATCTTTGAAATTAAGGCTGCATTTTGCATCTCGGAATTTGAACATCTGTTCTTGTCATCCATGAAGACTTTTCAGAGAATTTCTACTATGATATCCAAAAATGGATCTAGCAACAATGCCTAAAAACCTTACAGGGTGACATTACTAAAGAGTTACAAAAACTTTATGAGTAATTGTTTTAAAATGCTAATATTGTTGTGGGGATTGCAGAGATGGATTTAAAAAACAATTAAAATGTAACTGTTTCATCAAATTCCCTTCCCTCCTGAGAGACCCGTGCTCACTCAGGGTCTCATGGTTCTAAAATGGATAGAAAAAAACAACAACATTATACCTTTTATTTGGGTTTTGCATAGTTTATGACATTGGGGAAAGGGTGACTTACAAAGGCATGAATTCTCATAGGCTTTTTCTTTCCCATATTGGAAACGTGTGCCCTCAGTGAATCCTGGCTGCAGTCTCTGCCAGCTTTTCAGCTTTTTGCATGCTTTGTCCCCATGGTTGTAGCACTGTTTCCTAAATGGCAATGATTCCACCCCTCTTTCCCATTGCACTCAGCATTTCTCAGTGTCTCTCAGCATCTCTCAGAATTTGTCTCTAGACCCACCCCCATTCAGGTTCTAGCTTTTTGGAGCATGCCTACCCAGCACTCCACCCCTTCCTTCAGCTTTCATAATCTTTCTGCCAAACTTCTGCACAGGTCCATGAGCCTTGGAGGGGGTGACAGAAACAGGAGGATCTCTCTTGTATTGTGGTGTGATATTGACCTCCTGGGCCTCCCATCATTTGTCTTTAAGGCATGGCTGCTGATCCATCTTAGTGGTGTCTCCACTACTATAAAGACAAATGGAAAGAGGTAGACACATCTAAATCATAGATGTAGATACAAATGCCTTAGAAGATATCCCAGTATGTGTACCATATTCATCAAGCAGTATACTTGCAGTGGCTTCCCCACTGGGGATTATAGATTTCCCTGACAAAGGGGTTTGGTCTGGTCTATAGCACCAGATTTGTGTTCCACCCATAGGAGAAGGCTTTGTCCAATTAGAAATTTGTCCGTTGTACATATGCTAGTCAAGCCAGTATTGCACCAGCAGGCATTCCTTGACATGTCAATAGTGTGCAGCATGTGGAGTCCATTGTCGAGCAGAATCACAGGGGATCCTTTTCCCCCAACCATCTGCATAGTACCTTCTGGCATTATGAAAGCCATCTATGTAGTGGAATGGAGTTTTCAGCTTAGTCACAGCTCTGTCTCTTCTCCCATGCTCACATAATACAGTGTCTTCATCAACATGGCCTTAATGACCTTTTTGTTGTACAACTGACATTAGTGGCAACATCCTTGGATAATTTGAGGACCTCTAGGATCTCTGTGGCTAACAACTCATGGGGGGCAACCCACCCCTGATACTGTGTTTTTTTCTTTACAGTTGTACAGTTTTGGGAGCCTTTGTTTTTATTCTAATGTAGGATTAGGTGTTGTAGGCTTTCCCCAACCATTCCTGTAGGTATTACTTGTGTCTTGTCCAACCACAAAGCTACTAAGAATCTTATAGCCATAGCTGGGCTTCGTTTCTTCAGGTGTACTTGATATCTTTCAAATGGATTTCACATCTGTAAAATGCTCAAAATATTAACACTATGTATTAAATCAATCACAGACAAGGTCTAACACAGCATGGAAAATTTTATCCATTTGTATTAGTTTTTTTTCTCCATAGATCTCTGTTGGGAACCATAGTATGGATAAGAGACAGTAACTTGGTTAGTTCTTTACTATATTCAGTTATCCCATTTGAGTCATTTTGCATTCTGGGGACTTTACATGGAGCCTCTTTATATCTTTTAATACTTGACACACTCATCGTGCTGGTTCCAGTTGCCTGACCCTGCACTAGGCTAAGGAGGCAGAAGGTCCTTCTTGGTTCCCTGAGTCAGGCAGGCACTGGGTTGCCTCCTGGATTTAGTCATATTTTTCATCTCTTCAGTGACAGAACTGGCTGCTGGGGGAGGTCCTGGTGGGAAAAACTGCCTCCACCCCTAGCATAACTCTTCTCAGGAGAGAGGTGTACCTTGTTTAATTCTTGGGTATTGTTAATAACCCTTGAGATAGTTTTTATCCCCTGAGTGCCTTTTGTGAACTGTTTTTCAGGTTTTAAAGCCTTCTAGAAAATCCTTAGTGCCAAATTTTTTTTCTATCAATTTTTTTCTTTAGGAACTTGGGCTTGACATAAATCTTGTCATATTTGTCTTTAGTAAACCAAATAGACAATTTCTTCTGTCTGGTCTTTTTTATATCCCTTGTAGGTTGTTCTGTTATTCTATATACAAGTTTCTTATGCTGATTTGAGTCACTTATACCTGCCAAAGCCTCGCTCACTTTACAAAACTCCTGTCCTATTAAGGAACTTAGCAAAACCATTAAAGCTTCATACCATTTTTGAGGTCCCAGTTGAATTAAGCTTTCCTTTGTATCCCTGGTGAACACAGACTCATCCGGCCAAGAGAAATGGGCATCATGTATTGCCTTTCTTATACCTATTTCTCTCAGGAAGACCTATCCCTCTTCTTTGGCCCTCTAGTCCCTGCTAATCATGGGAGTCTCTATCGGTGATGGCCAAGTATCTTTAATGCCTTGCATAAACCATTCCATTAGGTGACTGCTCCTCCCTGTATTGGTCTAGGTTAAAAGCCTATGTCTCAAGGACAGTTGGGTGGTTATATAACTCAGCTGTGATGCTTCTGAAGGACTGAAACTGACATTATTTGCTCCCATGTCCCATACCCACGTGGTGAGGGGTTTTTTAATTACTTGTTTGAAAGAATTTCCTAGTCAAAACCGCTACAGCGTGGAGTATTTTCTCCTAGCTACAGTACTGCTAACTTTTTTCTCTTTTTGTATCAAAGGCTGAATCTGAGGGGCAGGTTTAGCTACTTTTATTTCTAGGTTGTTTCTTTTCTCATTACTACCTGTTTCTTTCCTGGGTCCTTTGACACCTGGTCCCCTAACCTTAAGCAAGTTAAAATCTCCCATTTTTCCTCTCTCAAGCTCTGGGGCTGAGATTGAATTTGCCAGTAACTCCTTAGCTTTTTCATACTCCACTGGGGCCATTGCCTTTGCCTTGGACAAATATTTTATTTTGCAAAGCAGTGGCCATGGCCCCTCTAATTGTGGATTCCCCTTCTGCTTGCAAGGCTTGTAAATTTTTTTCTAAGCTTTCTATAGTCTTTATAGAATTTTCACACACACACACACACACACACACGGTGGTGGTCCCCATCCCTCAAGCAACTGAGCTACTTTCTCACATTTAAAAGATGGCAGTGATTGGAGTCCCTCTGTGGCTGCATTGCTTTCATAATTTAGTTACATATTTCACAATCCATTGTATAACCCATGTGACTGCCGCTAACTCCATTGCTTTTCTCAAGCTCCATCAGTTTGTCATTTCCAGTGTCATCCTGCCAGATGTACCAATTTTTTCACCAAATTCCCCTCCCTCCTGAGAGACCTGTGCCCACTCAGGGTCTCCAGGCTCTAATGCAGATTGACAAAATGACATAATACCTTCTATTTGGGTTTTGCATAGTTTGTGACATGAGGGAAGGGAAGACTTACAAAAGCATCACTTTTCACAGGGTTTTTCTTTCCTATATTTGAAATGCGTGACCTCAGCAAGTCCTGCTTGTAGTCTCCTCCAGCATTTCGTGCACTGTTTCCCCATGGTCCTGTCACTCTGTTTCCAAAAAAGCAATGACTTCCCCCTTTTTTGCAGTGCTCTCAGAGTTCCTCAGTGTCTCTCAACATCTCTCAGCATTGGTCTCTACACCTGCCCCCATTCAGTTCTAGCTTTTCAGAGGCTGCCTACGCAAGAGTAACAAAACTTTAAAAAATGTTGTTTTGGTAACTCCTGAGTTCTTTTACTATCTAATTTACATTATTATTTTTCAATAACAAAAATATGACTACTACTAGATCATACAATTTATAACTTCTACAATTTTATCCAACATCATCTGAACTATTGGAATTTGTGCTAATTCTTTTAATTTGAAAGGCTACATCTTGTTTGCTTACACTACAAATCACACTCATAGGGAAACGGTATTCATTCATAACCCTATAAAAGGTTTTTAGTGCTTATTTTGACCAAGGAAAATGTCCACTTTGTATTCATTCTGCATGCCTTCTAGCCTGACCTTGGAAACCCCCTTCTCAACACTGTCACTTTGGAGCAGTAGAACGACTAAAATGTTATTACCAGCCTCTGCTTCCTCATTAAGAAGGAATCCGCATTTGCCAACACTGGAGCCTCTAGTGTTTTCCATTTTGCCTTCAGGATACTTTTCCCTTTCCTCAGTGCAGATGTTAAGGCCTCTCCCTAATCTCATTTCTCCTTTGTAACTTTAAAATCCATGACTTTCCACTCCTTGTAAAAGTACACCTTTTCACATCATTTTCTGTTCTCTCTCACTGTAGAGCTGAGAAATAATAGTGTCATAATTTGATCTCTTTTCTGTGATAAATACCATGTCCAAAAGCAACTTTGGAAGGAAAGAGTTTATTTCATCTTACACTTCCAGGTGAGAGTGTACTATTGAGGAAGTCATGGCAGGAAATCAAGCAGGAACATGAAGGTGGGAACCACAATGAAACCCTTCTTACTGGCTTGCTGTCCCTGGCTCTTGCTCAGTCTGATTTCTTGTACAACCATGGTCCACCCATCTCTGGTGAGGTACCACCCATATTGGACTGGGCTCACATCAATCAATACTCAAGGCAATTCCCCATGGCCACAGCCCGCTATAAACTGGGAAATCCCTCAATTGATTTCACTCATCCTCTTTGACTCTTGGATGTTTCATGTTTTTAAAAAGTAACCAGAACAAGAACTATGCTCTAGCCATGCCACAGCCTAAGTGTTTTCCTGTCTTGAAATTTCCTCCATGAAATGTATTAGTACATTATCTTTGAATTCATCCACACTTGTTTCATGGCATAGGAAAAATTAAGCCATAGTATTTTGTAGAATGTCACACACATAACTTCTTTCACATCCTCCCAACTGAACCCTCATTGCTGGGTTCCTGCTATTCTCACTTCTCTTGTCACTTTGGTCTTTGAAACTTCTACACAATGGTGAATCAATCCCAGTTTATAGCGTCCAGTTTTATTGTTTCTATTTCATTAATTTATACTCTAATTATTGTTGTTTCTTCTCATCTGCTGGGTTGGGGTTTCATTTGTTCTTTGCCTTTCCTGAGTCTTGAGTTGTAATATTAAGTAATTATTTTTAAAAACATGTTTTTTTTTTTTTGTTTTTCGTTCATAAAAATCATCTTTGTGCTCCATTCCCTCTTACCTTTGGAACCCTCCCATAGCCTTTCCACCACCACAGAAGTTCATACATTCTGCCATATGTATTGAGGCTTATTAGGTAAAGTTAGTGTTGTGAGATGTCCTTTAATGAAAGTTCAACAACTGGGGTTTAGTCCTCCTATCTGGAGTTTCTCCCTTCAAAAAGATCAACTCTTTCTCACCCAGCAGTAATCATGTGCCAATATTCTTTTTACTAAGTTTTGGATTTTCTATTCTTTTCCATAGTTCTGTGCTTGGTTTTGTCTGCCTAAGTTTATGTGGGTTTGTGCATGCTAACACCGTTACTGTAGCTTTGTATGAGAAGGGTCCCAGGCACCAGTAGGACTATTTTTAAATGGTCCTACACTTCTTCCTGGCTCTCCCAGTTTTTCTCCCCTCTCTTCTGCAATGGTCCCTCAGCCCTGGGTAGGTGAACCTCAATATAGGGGTCCTGCCCATGGACACACACTCTTCTAACTCTTATTCTTTGTGTCTTGGCCATTTGTGGCCCTTTATGTTCCTGGCTTTCTGCTGCATGAGGGAGCTTCATTGATGTTAAACTGATAGAGGCATCAGTGTTCTCTTCATCTCTTATTCTATGATCTGTGAGTCTCGTGTGTAGAGGTTGCTTCCTAGATGTGCCACTTAGGCTTAGGCAGTTCACAAAGAATCTCTGTGTGAAATCAGTGGTGTACTTGTGATAATCTCTGTCTATTGAAAAAGAACCTTCTTTGATCTGTGGTGACTGGAATACTTGCTTATAAGGATTTGTTGGTAAAATACACAAATGAGTGAGAACCTACATCTTTTGTTTTTCTAAGACTGTGTTACATCACTGTGATGGCTAATCCTGGGCGTCAACTTGAATGGATCTGGGATTAACTGAAATGAGAGAGATCTTCTTGATTGGATCATCTGAAGCTGGAAGACACACCCTAAATGTGGGTTTTACCTTCTGATGGCAGCCCATATAAAAGGCTATGACAGAGGAGAATGCCTGGTTTCTTGCTGCTTGCCTTCTCTCTTGCTGGTGAGTTCATCTTGCTGCTGTAGACTGAAGACCAGCTGATCTTTTGGAATTTGTCAGACCTTCAGCACCAGATTGGGACTATGAGACGTCCAGCCTTTTGGGCTGAGCGACTATGGATTCTCAGCCTCTCAAGTATGGTACAGCCATTGCTGGACTACTCAGACTCTATCCTGTGAGCTAAGCTGATAAATATCTGTACATATATATTCATTCTACTGGTTCAGTTTCTTTGGAGAATGCTGACTAATACAATCACTTAGTATAACAGATTCTAGATCCATTCATTTACCTGCAAATTTCATTATTTCATCTTTCTTTACTACTGAGTAGAACTCCATTGTTTAAATGTCCCATATTTTCATTAACCACTTTTCAGTTGTGGGAAACTTAGATTGCTTCCATTTATTAGCTGTTGTGAAAAGAGTAGCAACAAACATGGTTGTACAAATATCTCTGCAATAGCATGAGTCCTTTGAGTATATGAGAAGGATTGGTATAAATGGGTCCTATGGCAGGTTCATTTTTAAGTTTTTTAAGAGTTCTACACAGTGCTTTCCATAGTGGTTGCATGATTTTGCAACCCAACCAGCAGTGAAAAAGAGTTCCCCTTTCTTCACATCCTAGCCAGCATTTGGTCTCATTTGTTATCTTGATCACAGTCAGTCTGACTAGGGTAAGGTGAAATCTCAAGGTGGTTTTAATATCCATTTCCCTAAATACTAGTGATGTTGAACACTTTTAAAGATGTTTCTTAGCCATCTTTATTTCTTCCTTTGAGAACTCTCTATTTAACCCAGCTTTTAATTGGGTTAAAATTACTTTAACCCAGCTTTTGATTGGGTCTTTTATTTTCTTGATTTTTGATTTTTGAGTTCTTTATATATTCTGGATGTTAAACCTCTGTCACACGTGTCACTGGAGAAGATTTTTTTTAAACCACTAGTTTGTTTCCTCTTCACTTTCTTAATTGTTCTTTTGCTGTACAGAAAGTTTTTAGTTTAATGAGCTCCCATTGGTTGATTGTTGACCTTAATTCCTGAGCAACTGGTGTCTGATTTAGAAAGTCATTTCCTACATCTATATCATATAGGTTACTGCCAAAGTTTTCTTCTAACATTTTCAGAGATTCCAGTTTCTCATTGAGGTCTTTGATCCATTTGGAGTTGACATTCATGAAAGGTGAAAGATAAGGATCTACTTTCATTCTTCTACAGGTGGAGATCCAGTTTTGCAAGCACCATTTCTTGAAGATGCTTTTTTCCCTCCATTGTGGAGGAAATGATAAAAACAGAGGGAGATCTCCCAAATTACTTCTATGAGGCGAGCATCATGCTCATGCCAAAACCAGGTAAAGATACAACCAAAAATAGAATACTATAGACTCATTTTCTTAATGAACTTACATGCAAAAATTCTCAACAAAATTCTTGCAAACCACATTCAGACATACAACAAAAGATCATTCACCATGATCAAGTAGGCTTCATTCCATAGGTGCAAGGATGGTTCAATACACACAAGTCAATAAACGTCATCAATCATATAAATAGACTCAAAGACAAAACCGTATGGTCATCTCAATAGATGCAATAAAGGCTTTCAACAAAAATTCAGCATGTGAGCAGACTGCCAGAGAGTGGGCTCCCTCTGGCAGAAGTGCAGGTTACTGCCTGAGAGCACCCAGATCCTGCCTCCTCATGGTGGTGAGCTTCCCTTAATTGTGCCATATCTGTCCCCCTACCTGGGATTCACTGAGGCTCCTCTCAAGGCCCCAGGACAGATCTGGGTTTGGTAGGCTAAAGCTGACATCCTAGCAGACAGCCTGAGAGGATGGGATTCAACCTCCATTGGTGTAGTGGCTCTGATCTCAGCAGACTACTAGAGCTTTCTGAGTCCTTGCCTCCCCCTGGCCTCCCTCTAGTATAGGGGCTGAGAGTGCAGGGGACTGCCTGAGAGCACCTGGATCCAGCCTCCCCATGGTGAAGGAAGCCTGAGTGTACCTGACTCATACCTGAATTGTGTTTCTGTGGGTTCTCAATAGCTGATCTGAAGCCATCAGTTCCCTCCAAATTAAACCTGAGAGAATCTGAACCTTGTACCAACCATCTTTAGATAATTGATAAAGAAAGGATCTAGGCACCCTGATAATACAAACAGAAGCATACTTCAATTTAATTTTCATATCAGAATCATAAAGAACCAACAAAATTCACATGCCAAAATCACAACAAAAGAATAATAAAATGGGCAGCCAAAAGACTATGTCCCCACCACCAAACTCCACCAATCCTGTAGAACAGTTCTACAAGGAGAACCCCTTAGAGATAACCCAGGACATTGAATTTAAAAGAACAATCATAAACACAATCACAGAATTCAACAACTTTAAAGAACACATGAAAAAACAGATCAAAGAACTAAAAGAATATAGGGATAAACTTCTGAATGAATTAACAAAAGAGATAGAAACATTGAAGAAAACTCAGGCAGAAATGAAGTAGGAAGTGCAAAACTAGATAAGCCAACTTGAAACAACAGGAGAAAGCCTCATTCCTGGAATGAATCAAATGCAAAACAGAATATCAACACTGGAGAATCAAGTTGAAGAATTGGACCACTCAAGCAAAGATTAGGAAAAAATTACAAACAGTAATAGAATATGCAAGAGATGTGGGATACTATGAAAAGACAAAATCAATGGATCAAAGGAATAGCAGAAGGAGAAGAATTTCAGGTTAATGGTATTGACCAGATCTTAAACAAGATTGTAGAAGAGAATTTCCCAAAATTAAGGAAAGATATCCTCACACAAATACAGGAAGAGCAAAGATCACCAAATAGGATCAGAAAGGAAACTCCACATGACATATCTTAGTAAAAACACTAAATGTACAGAACAAAGAGAGACTACTGAAAGCAGCAAAAGAAAAACAAGTCACATCCAAAGGAAAGTCCATTGAAATTACAGCTGACTTGTCAATGCAAACTATGAAAGCCAGAAGAGCCTGGACCAAGGTATTTCCAGTTCTACATGACAATAGATGCCAGGCCAGAATACTTTGCCCAGCAAAAATGTCCATTTTTGTTGAGGGGGAAAGAAATGTCTTCCATGACATGAATAGCCTGAAAGAATACATGTCCATAAAACCAGTCCTTCAAAGAATACTTGAAGCAATACAGAGAACAGAGAGAGAAACAACTATACCCCAGGGGCAATAAAAGAAAATAAATAAAGGTATAATTGAGGAAACACAAAATTAGACAGAAAACACAGGCAACAATCAAATTATGGCAACCAATACACATCTTTCAATAATAACCTTAAATATTAATAGACTGAAATCCATAGTCAAAATACACAGGCTAAGTGAATGGGTTAAGTAACAAAATCCATCTCTATGCTATCTTCCAGAAACCCATCTCATCTTCAAGGACAGACACTACCTTAAGATGAAAGGATGGAAAAGAATATTCCAAGCAAATGGCACTAAGAAACAAGCAGGGGTTGCAATTCTAATATCTGACAAAATAGACTTTAATGTAAAACTAATAAGAAGAGATAAAGAGGGTCACTTCATTCTGTTCAAAGGAACGGTCAACCAAGAAGATATTACAATCCTTAACATATATGCACCAAACTCTGGTACA
>NW_008329664.1:187076-197099 GCF_000622305.1 Nannospalax galili
CAGAGACATCTGGAGTAAATGATAAGAGACATCTTTCGAATATTCCACCCAAGCACCAAAGAATATACCTTCTACTCAGCACCACACTTTTTCAAAAATTGGTTACATACTAAGCCACAAAACAAACCTCAACAAACACACAAAAAACGATATTATCCCATGCATTCTATCAGACCACAATGCAATAAAGCTCACAATCAACACTGGACAAAGCCCTATTCACTGCACAAACTCATGGTGGTTGAACAAAACACTCCTAAACAATGTGTGGGTCAAAGGAGAAATTAAGAAAGTAATAAAAGAATTCCTGGAATTCAATGAAAAGGACAATACAATACAACACAACCCCTGGGACACTTTAAAAGCAGTCCTAAGGGGGAAGTATATAGATCCAAGTGCTTACACAAAAACATTAAAAAGTGTTCAAATAAATGACTTAACACTGCAACTCAAGACCCTGGAAAGGCAAGAATAAATGAAACTCAAACTCAGCAGAAGAGAAGAAATAACAAAAATCAGAGCAGAAATGAATGAAATAGAAACAAAGAAGAGAATCAAAGAATCTAAGATCTGGTTGTTTGAAATGCTAAACAAGATATAAGACCCTTAGCCCAGTTAACCAAAAGAAAGAAAGAGCAAATCCAAATAAAGAAAATGAGAAATGAAAGGGGAAACATCACAACAGACACCAAAAAGATCCAGACCATTATAAGGGAATATTTAAAATACCTATATGCTACCAAATTTGAAAATATGAAAGAAATGGATGGATATCTAAAATAATGGGAATCACCAATCACTTAAACCAAGAAGAAACCAATAGTTTAAACAGACCCATAACATACAAGGAAATTGACACAGTAATACAAAGCCTCCCAACTAAAAAAAGCCCAGGCCCAGATGGATTTATAGCAGAATTCTACCAGACGTTTAAAGAAGACCTCCAACCAATACTACTTAAATTATTCAAAACCATACAAACAGAGGGAGAATTCTGAAATTCCTTCCATTGAGCCAATATCACTCTACTACCCAAACTGGGTAAAGATACAACTAAAAAAGAAGCTATAGACTCATATTCTTAATTAACATAGATGCAAATTTATCAAAAAAATTGCAAACCACATTCAGACACAGATCAAAAAGATCATTCACCATGGTCAAAAAGGCTTTATCCCAGAGATGCAGGAATGGTTCAGTATACGCAAGTCAGTAAATGTCATTAATCATATAAATGGCCCCAAGACAAAAATCACATTGTCATCTCAACAGATGCAGAAAAGCTTTTGAGAAAATTCAGTGTGGATTTATATTTAAAGTCCTATAGGGAATTGGACTGAAGGGAACACACCTCAAAATAATTAAAGCTATTTACAACAAACCCACAGCCAACAGCATTCTAAATGGAGAATAACTGGAAGCATTGCCATTAAAATCAGGAACCAGACAAGGATGTCCACTATCTCCACTCCTTTTCAACACAGAACTTGAAACTTCTGCTAGAGCAATAAGACAGGAGAAGGAAATTAATGGAGTACTAATTGGAAAATAAGAGGTCAAACTGTCACTTTTTGCAGATGATATGATACTATACTTAAGAAATCCTGAACTTTCCAACAGAAAACTCCTAGAAATGACCAACACTTCCAGTATAGTGGCAACCTACAAAATCAACCTACAAAAATCAGTAGCCTTTCTATATACCAATAACAATCAATTGGAGAAAAAACATAGGGAAATGTTCCCATTCATAGCTGCAAATATATATCTTAGAATAAACCTGACCAATGACACAAAAGACCTCTTCAATGAAGATTTTAAATTATTAAAGAAAGAGATTGCAAAAGACACCTGGAGATGAAAGGAACTCCCATGCTCATGGATTGTGAAAATCACTATCCTATCAAAAGCAATATAGAGATTCAATGCAATCCCAATCAAAATCCCCATGACATACTTCACAGAATTAGAAAAAAAATTCTTAAATTCATATGGAATCACAAAAGTCCCAGATAGCCAAAGGCAGCCTGAGCACAAAGCAACGCTGGAGGGGTTACTATATCAGATCTCAAAGTATACTGCAGAACTGTAGTCATGAAAACAGCATGGTATTGGCACAAAAATAGACACATAGATCAGTGGAACATTATTGAAGATCCAAACCAGAGTACATACAATTTCAGCCACCTGATATTTGCCAAAGGTGCCAAGAATATGCAATGCAGGAAAGACAGCATCTTCAACAAGTGGTACTGGTAAAACTGGATCTCCACCTGTAGAAGAATGAAACTAGATCATTACCTTTCACCTTGCACAAAAGTAAACTTCAAACAGGTCAAAGACCTCAATGTGAAACTGTAAATTCTGAAACTATTAGAAGAAAATGTTGGCAGTAACTTACAAGTTATAGGTGTAGGAAAATATCTTCTAAATCAGACAGAATTTGCTTAGGAAGTAAGGCCAGCAATCAAGAAGTGGGAACTGATTAAACTAAAAAGCTTCTGTACAGCAAAAGAAATAATCATGTAAGTGAAGAGAAAACCCACAGAATGAGAGAAACATCTTCACCAGTGAAACATCTGACAGAGTTTTAATAACCAGAATTTATAACGAGCTCAAAAAAAAAAAAAAAAAAAAAAAAAAAAGAAACCAATAACAATATTTATTTTCCAGTGAGAAAATCCAAGCTTCCAAGTGCAAATCAGGGTTTTAATATTCACATGCATTTATCAAATACCCACCTGTTACAAAATATGTCCCCCTAAGTAGGATATTTATCAAAAGATGAAATCATACAAATTACTTGACTTTTATTAGAAAGACATGAAATAGAGTGCTATCTCTTCTAAAAATGTAAGAAAATTCTTCCACTAGACATGGCAGAGTAGTTGGTTTTTATTAGGTGTCTGGAACAAGGGCAAATTTGTTGACATCAGGCCACTGTCCTTTTATGGGTTCAAACAGAGGAGCTTATCCTATCTGTCAAACAAAATTGGCCTGTTGGGGATTCAGCTATTATCTTTTCCTTCCCAGTGTCCAGAGGACTTAGATTCCATTCGTGATATGGAAATTTAGCCTGAGTGACACCATTTTGGTTTGGTCTGTTTGGGCCTAGTACAGGAACTCATTTCAAGTCACTTTTTATATTACATGTTTTTTGTTTGTTTTTGTTTTTGTTTTTTTGTGTGTGTGCATGTGTGTGTGTGTGTGTGTGTGTGTGATAGCACAAGTGTGGAGGTCAGATAACAACCTATGGGAGTTGGTTTGTCTCCTACCATGTGGATCCTGGGGATCAAACTCAGGTCATCAGGCTTAGCAGCAAGTGGCTTTACTCCTAGGCAATCTTACTGGCCCTCCTATCATTTTTATTTAGCATCCTTGGAAGACTTTTCTGATGAGCTCCATTCGGGATATTAGTACTGTTATTTTTTTTTTTTTAAGTCCTTGACTGTTGAATAGGGGATGTGAAGGAGAAGTAAAGGCAAGCATAGTTAGCATTACAAGTTCTAATTTGGGAGTATTTTAGATAGACCCACTGAAGGGGTCTGTCTAATTGCTTCACCCTGTGTCCCTGTCCGGCATGGAAGAAGCCAGAGTGGCCTGCATCCTGATTCCCTACTGGTAATTTGAGTAACCTCTTCAGAGGATGGTGTGATAAGAATAGGAGGTAAGAATTGACTAGGAAGTTAGGGTTAAAAAGACCCCAAAGAAACATAGTCAGTTTCTTCACTTAATCTCACAATGTCCTTGGTCCTCTTAGCAACATATTCTGTTCTAAAGGCCAAAAATGTCAAAAATATTTGGGAAGTTTTATCTGATCCTTAAAAGATTTTAGGGTTACTTCTTCAGAGGGGGGGAATGCTGGAGTGGCCAAAAGACCTATAGAAGATAAATAAATAAGTAAATCAAAGCAGAAGAAATAGTGAAAGAGTACATGAAATTATCAGAACAAAAAGTGATGGAGAGATATGGGAGGAGTTGGAGGTGAGGGAGTGGGCATGGATTTGATCAAAACACCTTATATATAGAATTCTCAATAGATTATATATTTTAAAATTTCAGCATGCATTCATGGTAAAATTTGAAAGGGAATTGGACTGGAGGGCACACACCTCAACATAATTAAAGCTATATACAACAAACCCACAGCCAACATAACATCATTCTAAATGGAAAAAAATGGAATCATTCCCCTCAAAATCAGGAACCAGACAAGGCTGTCCACTATCTCGCATTCCTTTTCAATATAGTGTTTGAAACTCTTGCTAAATAAATAAGATAAGAAAATGAAATTAAAATAGTGCTAATGGAAAATAAGAAGTCATATTATCTTTTCTTCCCATAGATGATATGATACTATCTATACCCAAGATCCCAAAATTTTCTACAGAAAATTCCTAGAACTGATTAATACTTTCAGTAAAATGGCAGGTTACAAAATTAATCTACAAAATCAGTAGCCATTCTATATACCAATAACAAACATCAGAGGAAGAGTACAAGGGAACACTCCCATTCACAATAGCCACAAAAAACTCTTGAAGTAAATCTGACCAAAGATCTAAAAGATATCTAAAATGAAAACTTTGAATCTTTAAAGAAGAGATTGAGGAAGACAGCAGAAAATATAAAGAACTTCCGTGCTGAAAGATTGGAAGAATTAATATTGTACAAATGACCATCCTACCAAAAGCAATACAAAGGGTAATTCCAACCCCAATCAAAATCTCCATGACAGACTTCACAGAATTAGAAAAAAATCCTTAAATTTGTATGGAATCACAAAAGATCCCAGATAGCCAAAGCAACCCTGTGCACAAAGAACAATGCTGGGGGGATTACTATACTAGATTTCAAAGTATACTGCAGAACTATAGTCATAAATACAGCATGGAATTGGCACAGGAATAAACACATAAATTAATGGAACATCACTGAAGACTCAACCCTGAGTACATGCAATCCTCACCTGATATTTGACAAAGGTGCCATGAATACACAATGGAGGAAAGACTGCATCTTCAAAAAATGGTGTTGGCAAAACTGGATCTCCATTTGTAAAAGAATGGAACTAGATCTTTATCTTTCACCTTGCACTTAAGTAAAGTTGAAATGGATTAAAGACCTCAATGTGAAATGACACTCAGAAACTATTAGAAGAAAACTTTGGCAGTAACCTACAAGATATAGGTGAAGGAAAGAACTTTCTAAATGAGACAGTGGTTGCTCAGGAATTAAGGTCAGCAATCAACAAGCAGGAGTTCATTAATATAAAAAGCTTCTGTGCAGCAAAAGAAACAATCAAGAAAATGAAAGGAAAACCAATAGAGTCAGAAAAAATATTCACCAGTGGCACATCTGACAGAGGTTTAGCATCTGGAACATATAAAGAACTCAAGAAACAAAGAACCAAGAAAAAAAATGACCCAATTAAAAGATGGGCTAAAGATCTAAACAGAATTCTCAAAGGAAGAAATAAAGATGGCTAAGAAACATCTCAAAAAGTGTTTAACATTGTTAGTAATTAGGGAAATGCAAATTAATTAATCCTACCTTAGGATTTCACCGTACTCCAGTCAGATTGGCTAAGATGAAGAGAACAAATTATACAAAATGCTGGCAAGGATGAGGAGAAAAGGGAATGCTCATTCACTGCTAGTGGAAGGGCAAAGTTGTGCAACTCCTATGGAAAGCAGTGTGGAGAATGCTTAAAAAACTTAAAAATGAACCTACTGTATGACCCAGTTATACCACTCCCTGGCATATACAGAAAGGACTCATCCTATTGCAGAGACACTTATACAACCATATTTTTTGTTGCTCTTTTCATAATAGCTAAGTTCTGAAAGCAAACTAAGTGCCCTTCAACTGACAAATGGTTACTGAAAATGTGGTACACTTACACAATGGCGTTCTATTCAGCAGTAAAGAAAAATGAAATAATGAAATTTGAAGGTAAGTGGATAGATCTAGAAACTATTATGTAGTAACACAGACTTAGAAAAACAGATGTAGGTTCTTCTTCATTTGTGTATCCTAGCACCAAAGACCTTATAATAGATAAAACCCCAGTGAAATGAGACAACAGCCCAAGGAAAACTGATGAAGACATGTGAAATTTCAGTGCCTTGGCACAACAGGAGGAAGATCATCACACACCTATCACCCCCGCCAGGGCTCAGGGACCTTTGCTGAAGAGATTGGCAGAAAGAATATAACAGCTGGAGGAAAATGTGGAATGTTAACTGAAAGTGTCCTCCCAGCACCATGCTGGCAAGCTATAGTCACACCTCCATCCCTCACTCATCAAGGACTAGAGGGGAAATCAGTTAACTCTCCCACCCAATCAGTTAATCTTAGCTGCATGTGTGGGAGAGGCTAAGGATATATAAGGCAAGAAGGCCATGAGGCACCTCTCTTACCATTTTGTGATGCTCTTGGGAAATCACAGGATCTATATTTGAGCATGGATTTTCCAGCACAGTTGTAAATGGGGCAGGGCGGGGGGAATGCATCTCTGCCCTATTCTGTTAGCAAGCCGAGTAAACTTATATATATAAATTTTAAAAAAAAGCATACCTAGCTATGTGCTTATGTTTGTGAGTGTTGTACATGTTATTTCTTCCTAGAGGCTGAAAATTCTATGCAATAAACCATGTCAGGGACTCAACAGGCTGTGTGCTCAGTCATTGAAAAAAAGGAAGTTGCTGCTTTGTCTCTTCCTCTGCCTAATGGTCCCTTCTGAGTAGACTCTGGGATTAGCTGACTTTGTGGTTTACCACTCTCAAATCTAAAAACACACTCTACATTTCCAGTGTTCAGTATTTAATCAGGCACCAGATTCATGTCACAAGACCATGATTAAGATGCTAGAATGTACAGCCCAAATGGCCATTGCATTTCCCATATGCACCATCCCTCCTTGTCCACCCTTGTGTGTTCCCTCACATGGATGACTTTCCTTTCTTCCTCTTTCATTAGAACTTTTTACTTAATAGGTCTTTCTTTAGGTCACTTTTCAGTTGTAACACCAGCAGTCATTTTGGCTTTAAATCTCTGGTTCACCTTCCCTGTGGCTCCTCACTGCTCAGGCTGAGATGATCTTACAGTCGGTTCTAGAAAGGAGAGCCTAGCAAAACTGCAACCCAAGTGATTTATATCTTTAGAATCCAAAACTCCCTGCCTGACTTTGGATACATTGTGCCACTGTCTCTTTGTATCACATGAGATCTCATACAAGAATTCCTAGTTATATAAAAAGGGGCAGATTGTTATCATGAATAGTAATCTTCAAGGACACTCATGATACTAAATTGCATAAAGGCACTAAAATATCACTATGAGAGTAGAAAAAATAATACAGAACTGTGGGTACAGCACAGTAAGTAAAAATGCTTGGATGTACTCTTGACAACCTGAGTTCATTAGGATTACCAGAACACATATATGTGGTAACGACCTTTACAATACAGAAATACTCTGGACAAATGAATTTATTTAGCTACTGGAGATTCAATCTTATTTCAGCCTGTTTGTAAAGTGAATAATCCTTCTAGGTCTGGAATTCCTCTTGCAACTTAAATATAACTCAAATTTCTCATGACCCTTCCTTGCCTTGGACCCAGAGTAGTGGTGTGTGTGTGTGTGTGTGTGTGTGTGTGTGTGTGTGTTGTTCTAGGAATGGTGAGCAGATAGGGCAAAATTATCTGAAAAATTAATGGTCTGATTTTTCTTCCCCATTTCACTCTAGATATATTGTTTCAATAAAACACAGCTCCAAGAGAATCCTGAAGGAACAGGATCTTTGCCATTCAGGTCTGCTCTTGGTCTTAAAGTGGATGCTAAGAGTCAGGCTGTTTTTACAGGAATGACTGTAATGCTACAGTGCACAGTAGCCTCTAAACACATGGAAATCAGAGGCATTGGTGAAGATTCTGTAATCCCAGCATCCTTGGTCAAGTGTGTGTTGAATTCAGGAGAATATCCAGAAGCTTGTGGGCCAGCTTGTTTGCTTATGCAGTGATGGATTCAAGTCTACAGAAAAGAATACAGAAAAAAAGGTAGAAAATCAATGATATGCACACTCATTTTTATTCACCTCTCTTTCTGTTTCTCTCTCTTTTCCCTCTGTCTCTCTGTCTTTCTCTCTCTCTCTCTCTCTCTCACACACACACACACACACACACACACACACGAAAAATTGTCTTTTGGTTTGCCCCTAAACAACCAAAATTGAAATTATTTTTTCATTCAATATGCTTATTAAGGTAATAGACTAGTAGAATAATATTTCAGCAATCACACTAAGGTATTTCATTGGTTTAGAACTCAAACGATACAGCAGAATTTATGAATCATTACAAGTAAATAAAATATCTAATATGTTAAGTAGAAAAATGATGAAAATTATTGAAGGATATGTGTTAAAATAGATTTTTTTTTGCCACAGGAACTCATAATCAACTTAAAGTAAAATTTATAGTGAAACACACGGCTTGAAATTTTGAAGTAAACATGGACTGAGAATGTTTTTTATTTTTGCAGACATGAACCATCGAATTATAACTACAAAGCTTTTAATTAAATTCAAAAGTTAAAATGTAGAATTAAATGAAAATATGGGAAAATAAATGATTGTATATTATGGTTGTGTTCAGTAACTTGAACTCTCACACTTCAATAAAAATTAGGAAATGTGAAACACTATTTCTTATTCATGTAGACAGGATTTCCTGTAGCACAAAACAGACTAGAATTCACAATGTACCAAACTGGTCTTGACCTAGAAGAAATCCACATTCTTCTGCCTCCCAGGATTAAAGGCATATGCCACAAAGCCCAGATTGTAAAATAAGACTTTTAACAGAAATTCTCCAGACATTCTGTTGCATGTATACAGCAAGGTGTTTCTGTATCTTAGGCACTGAGAGTATCCAATCTCTCCACATTTGTTGGAAGAACTAATAGCATAATTGGGGCTTCATAGGGACCACAGAGTCCTTCATTACTAATGGTCATATCCAATGCTTTAGTATTTTTGTAAACTAATTTGGACAAACTGGCAAGGCAGTTCAAGTTTTGTAATATGTGATTCATATACATAATTCTTTGGAATTATTAAGAACATAAAATCAATTCATTCCTGTCCCAACAATTAAAAATCAATAAATGTAAAATAGCTGAAATTTGAATGCATTTCATGTGAATTATGTTGAATAATATGCAGTTTGTAGAATGATTACACTTAAAATGTAAGTATAAAGAGTAATGGCATATGGATGTGTTGTAGTACATAAAATTTCCATGGACAGACACCAAATTTGAAACGGGCATTTGAAATTAAATGATTGAAGTGACCATCAACTGTTTGGTGATTGGAATTATAAATACATGATGTCACCATTCGTTATTGTTGTTAGATTGCACATGCACATGTTCTTAATGTGCTATGATTTTGATGTGTTCATTTATGTATCTGTGTTTGCATTCTCAGCATTTGAAAGTGATGGGCTTATATTACTAGCTTATAATTGTGCATTTTCCCTTAACATGAAAGAACAGAAATGTTTTCAATGCCTGTGTTAGAGAATTCAGAGGAGGAATTTCTGTAATGACAATGGACATAGACACAGTTTACAGAATAGATTACTGAATATAACTAATAAAATATATTGACAATCCGTATTCCTAAAATGTCTTCTGTATAATTTTGAAAGCTATGAACCACAAGAAAAATATTATATTCCTCCTAGGAGTCTGTCACTTAACAGTAACTTTCTTGCTGCTGTTTTCATGGCCTCATTTCTTAGACTGTAGATTACAGGGTTGAGTGTTGGGGGTAGTACTGTGTAAAACATAGAGATTATGAGGTCTAAAGCAGTTGGAGAGTCTGAAGTTGGCTTGAGATATGCAAAGATACCAGTGGAGACATAAAATGAGACTACACAGAGGTGGGGCAGGCGGGTGGAAAAGACCTTAGACCGACCTTCTGTAGAGGGCATCCTGAGGACTGTGGAGAATATC
>NW_008329664.1:197983-201046 GCF_000622305.1 Nannospalax galili
ATACTTCATAAAAATCTTTCATCTCCTTTCACTGAGAAAAAAATCAATTACTTTTCATTTGTAGAAGTACAATGCTCGGCTATTCATGAAAGGTTTCTTAACTTTGAGATAGGTACATTTGTGTATTGCACTGAGTTTTGGCAGCTCATATATGACCCTGGAACGAAAATACAACATTTAAACTTGAACAATAGTTCCCTGTTGGTTGATATCTGCATCATTTCCAGCAGACAGCATGGGCATCACAGTGAGAAGCTGCTTTATTTGGCTCCTAGGGACTGAAATGGTTGTGTTTCATGTTTCCTGCTACAACCATAGTCACTGGATCCGATACTGAAATCAAGGCAAGAATACTGCTGTCAAGGAACATGTATAGGCTTGTATACTCACATACAATTCTTGTATGCTTAACTCAGATTGGGTGTTTACCTTCTTGTGTTTAGTGTCATCTGGTGTCCAGGAATTTTTCTTCTGTTGTTTGTTGTAGTTCACGTCTTTATATTGCTTGCTTCAGTTATAGCCACGGAACAATTAGTGAACACTCACTGTAAGAAGCAGTAGTTGAAAAGAAGTGTGAGAGGGGCTGGACAGATAGTTCAGCAGTTAAGAAAACTCATTGTTTTTGCAGAAGACCCGGGTTCGAATCCCAGCACCCACAATGGCAACTAACAACTGTCTGTAACTACAGTTCTAGGGGATCTGATGTCCTCTTCTGTCCTCATGGGTATTGCATGACACAGGTGCACTTACATACATGCAGGCAATATACTCATACACATACAATAAAAAATAAATAAAATACATAAAAAGAAAAGAAATGTGAGAAATATGTTAACATTTGGAAGTGTAACATTTAAACCCACAGTGTGTAACCTCAGAAGTAGATAAGATTCTCAGGGATCTACCTTCCTGATAACAGAGAAGTCAGTTTTTATTTCCTGATCCACAGTTAGGTATTTGTAGGAGGGAGATGATCATTCATGCCCTATCCAAAATGCATCCTAGTGTGTGAAGGCTGATCAGAGGCCAATGATGACTCTCACTGTTTTGCATTTTATTTCTGGTATTAGTGGAAACTACACAAAACTGTCTACTGGTCTTTTGATGTTTTCCTTACCCTGTTCAATTTCATGTTTACTTGTCTCCAGGTGACTCATCAGCTTAGAAAGGACCTATGGAAGAAAGATCAGCTTCAAGGACAGATCTTCCTCCTCCTCTATAACCTGAGATGGGCATTTTTGTCCCTCTCACTCTAGTCTTTCCTGGCCACAGCACAATTGATTTTTCCTTTCTCAAACCTTTATTTTGCAGAGAATTAAAGTGGCTTCTGTGATACTGTTGCCTTTTCAGTGTTCATTATTTGGTTTAGAGTAAAATTCTGAATTTGGTCTAAGTGTGGTGATGGAAGTCTGTAAGTCCAACATTCAGATGACTCAGAAAAAGAGAGGTGGGGGGGAGAGGAAAGGAGGAGAGGAGAGGAGAATATACATGTAACTGAATATCTGAAATTTTTAGGTGGCAAACTCAAAAATTTCTGGATGCCTATTCTGTGTACTGGAATCACATATTTGTATTCCCATAATTTTATTCCATCTATTGATTCCTATCAAAATTTCTAACCACATAACGGAAAGCTTTCATGACAGAGACCAAAGGTATGCGACAACTTCCCTATCACTAAGCTATTTTCTGTTCAAACTTCCCTTGAAATTATAAATAGCAGTATTGTTCATGAAAATCTTTAATTTTTGATCATTTAGTATCATTTAGTATTTTAATCTGCCATGTTTGTACATACATTTACATTCAGACAGGGAAGCAAGTCACCTAAATAAGTGTTTAGATTTATTTTTACAAGACACATAGCATGATAGTGTCTTCACAATATGTGTCCATACACAGAGGAAATTCAGTAGTTTTGTAGTTAAGCATTTTAATCTGCATTTACCAGAAATTATTTAGCTTCTAAATGCTGAAGGGAAAATTAAACTGTGAGGTGCTTTGTAATTTATACCACTTCTCTCATGTAACTCTCATATCTATGCATATAAGCGTGTAGGGACATTGCAAGAGTGGCCACATCACAGTCAAAGTACTCTTTCAGGGCTCTGGCTCTCCTCCTCAGAGCAGCGAGTACAGTCATGCATATACCTAATGGATGAAGACTCTGAAATTGATATTCATTGTTACCAATACACTGCTTTTCTTTGATTATTCCCCATTTTTAGAATGTTTATAGGAAATAAATACACAGACTTAACTTTTCTGTTTCTTTTCAATAAGCCAAGCTTCCTTCCTGGCTAGAATAATAATCTTACTTTTGTAAACTTAATTTGAAGAGAATAAACATCTGTAAGAATTTCCATGATATCCCTCTTTCCTTATCCAAGAGTTGAAAACTCACTCCAAAAGTCTTGGTGTGCAAGTAGCTCTCCATACTGATTGGCGAGTTCTGACAATTCTGGTCACAGGCACATATTTTCAAAATGTATTTCATCCCTTGTGGGCAGGTTTACATCAGGGTTTATTTGGGGAAGTGGGATCATTGCAAATAGAAGACTGAATTTAATGACCAGAACTTCCCATTTTCTTACTGTCACCTGAGACTTGAATCATTAGACTTGAGGTAATTGGAGAGGGAGCTGATGAGCTTGGAGCTTTGTCTTCAGCTCAGTGGTTCTCAGTTCTTATCTGATCCGAGAATCTGCCGGTGCGCAGGTTACATTATCAGGGGCCTGAGCCTCACAGTCAGAGCTTTTGACACATGAAGTCTCAGGTAACACCAGGAAGCCAAGTACATGCAAGGCTCCCAGGAGCTGCTGCTGGTGGTATGAGGAGGAAGATAGAGAGTCACTGTGTAAATAAGCCATATATTTTTGAGAGGCTAATAGGAAACTTAAACATTCATTAATATGAGTAATTCTTTAATGTCAGTCTTCTAGAAAAAATAGAAAATGTTTACTGTTATTCTTGAAATCGAGTTGTACATATTATTTTCAGTCTTGCTATCTTTTAGGAAGACTCATGACTGTCAAGGTATTCACTAAGAAATCCTAAAACACA
>NW_008329664.1:201470-208073 GCF_000622305.1 Nannospalax galili
AGGATTTCATTCAGATTGAAATTAATGCTTACAATATCCCAGTTCAGCCCAGTGTAGTTAGACCTGAGGTCAACTTCATAAACCTTGGAACCTATCTTCCTTTAACTCCTGATCTATAAAGTCTAATATATTAGGTCATAGTCTCTCCAGATTCCTTTCTTTCTCCCCAAAATCAGGTCATGCTCTCTTGAAGCTGTTTCTAGAACAGAGAGGCAATGAAGCTCACTGTGGCCCTGCAGTCTCTCTGTTCCTTTTAGCTCCAAGACAACCTAGATTTCTAGGTTTTCTTTTAAAATGCCATGTTAATGCCAGGCACAGTGACACATGACTTTAATCCCAGCACTCGGGAGGGAGAGACAGATAGATTTCTCTGAGATCCAGGCAAGCCTGATCTATATAGCAAGTGCCAGACCAGCTGGGGCTGCAGGAAGACCCTGTCTCAAAAAGACCAAAATAGTAAATAAATAAATACAAATAAAGAAACTAAAGGCCCTGTGAATTCTAGCCTGTGGTCTAAGTCAGGTGGTATGGAACACACCTACCTCCCTGGAAATCTGTCAGACACTGTCTTTATGTTATGGATTGAAGACTCTGCCTCCCTTCAAGAACCCATCATAGTGCCTGTGCTATGACAGTATCACTCTCCTAATGTTCTGGGACCTGTAGGGTGTGACTCTCCCTTTAGAACCCTCATAATGTTACACACTGTGGCTGTATCTCCTAATGCCATCCCCTCAAAGCCTCATCATGACCTCCTGTGACAGTGAGTCTCTATCTGTCCTAGGAAAGCCCCCCAAGGGTCGTTCATCACATTCACTCCAGCTTTCTATGAAACCATATCATTTTTCCTAAGTTATAACAGTAGCACATGTTATTTATTCATATTCTTCAAAATCACGTTTTGCGTGTCAGTGGTGAAACAGGCACTTTTCATTCTTCTCTGCATTAGAACAGCATAGAGAGGTGGCTTTATGCTTCCATCACTATCACATTCACATAAACACGCAGTATAGCAATATGGATTTTCCCCTTAACTATGAATAAATAATGTAAAATAAAATAACATTAAGATCAGTGTTAGAAGCTTCATATTCTCTACTGTTGATATTTTTACCATAAATATTATGATGGAATTTGTATGGAAAAATTGTGTAAGTTTCAAATGTCATAATCCCTTCCTAAAGTTATGATGCTGTTATGTGCCATTCTAGGCAGTTCTTTCTCACCTGTGGCCAACTTGAAAAATTTTTTTCTAAGCAAGAGAAGCTCACGCAATCAAGTACCATGTGTTATTAGTGTGGATCCTGGTTCAATCACTCTTTCTTAATGTGACTGAAAAGCTACTTCACCTTCTCCAGGGGTGAATTCCAATTGGAAAAATGAGAATATGTGCTAATAATAGATGCAAAGTGCTCAGCAGAATGATTCAAGAATAATCATGCATGTGGCTAGAGAGATGGCATAGTGGTTAAGAACACTTACTCTTCTTACAGAGGACCCAGTTTTAGTTCCCAGCACCAATATCAGGGAGCTCACAACTACCTGTAACTACAGTTCTGTGGAATTCAATGCCCTCTTCTGCACCATGTGTTACACAGACATACTCAGGCACACACACACATCCACATGAAATATAACAAAAATTCATCTTAAAAAAACCATTAATTACTTAAAAAGTGTATTAAAACATTGGTGTTTTATTCAAAACTTTGTCATAATCTAGCAGAGAAATTAAAAAACACAAAAGTTTTACATTTTTTATGCAGTGAGTATATATGTTATAACATTAGATGAAATAAATTTGTGACCATAAGAGTACTACAAACATTGAAGGTATTCAACATCCAATCATAATTACAGCACTGAGTTCTGGAATACACAAATGGGAATTTATTCTGGTGGTGAGACTATACACAAAAGCAAGAGAGGATTCATCAGGCTTATAAGAAAGATTTTCCCATTTCTCTTTACACTTTAGAAGTGAAGAATACTGAATAACCACATTTCTAAACATCAGTGTGGAAATA
This sequence comes from Nannospalax galili, assembly GCF_000622305.1. Classification (NCBI taxonomy): domain Eukaryota; kingdom Metazoa; phylum Chordata; class Mammalia; order Rodentia; family Spalacidae; genus Nannospalax; species Nannospalax galili. Next base: position 203,498 of record NW_008329664.1, read on the forward strand.
CAAGGAAAACGCACAGCAGGCAGAAATTTGGAAATAGGTGATGGGGTTTTTTAGATTTAAAATGTCAAAAAGAAAAATACAGATATAATATTCAAATCAATGAATACCTGTATTAAATTTTAAGTATTAAGATTATAAGCCATAAATTATTCAATATAGCTCTATAACAATATATTTAGGAGTAAGGTTAACTGAGTGTGATTAATTTATGTAAAACTGTAGGAAATATAAGGAAATGGGTAATATGTGAGTGAAGACCAGATATTTCTAGGGTTAGAGGTTATATGTCACGGTTCAGTGACCACAATTCAAGCCTGATGGGCTTGGGGATCCCGAGGTATAGATGGAGGAGAAATCAGGATGTGGGGGATGCAGTGGATTGTGAATGAATGCATACTTTATTCTAAGAAACAACCTTAATTATAGTACAACAAGAGGAAGAGAAAATATTCTTCTCAAGCCAAATTATCTCATCATGATGTTTACAGTACCTTCATGATATTTACAATACCTTCGTGTTCCTAGGGCTCAGCCCTTTTTAGAATTGTATCTGTCCTTCTGTGCTTATTAAACATTCTGTTCTTTACTTATAACTTTGTTAACTATGCATCTTTGTTATACAAACTTACATAGGTACGTTTAATAGGATTCAAGGAACAGTCAGTCTCATGATAGGAATAACTGCAAAAGAAGAACATCCAAGTTCCCAGGGAACGGAGGCCTCCCATTACAGCTCTGAGTTGATTTCAGATCAGAGCTCAGACCTTCACAATTCCCATTTCTTTATTTTTTTTATAACCCCAGATTATGCTATATCCAGGGCAGAAGGACCATGCCTGTCTTTGGTTGTCTTCTGCTAGAGCAAAGCCTTACCCATCATTGGCACGCAGCTTCCATCAGCTACGCCTTGTCTTAGGTCAACTTTCTCTCAGATCTTACCATCTTTGACAACCAGCCTTCATTAGGGGAGGTAGCTCAAGGATTTCATAAACATAGAAGGAAAAGCATGATAAATCCCACTAAACCATTCACAATGGAAGTGATTATTATTTTCAGCCTTCATTTTCTCATTGTGATAATGCAAAGCAGTAATTAATGTTTCAGCAGATTGTTTATTAGTAAGGCGAGATATGATTCCAAGAACACACTGATATCCTATAAACAGTAAAAATAAAAGTATTATAAAAGTAACAGCTGAAGATCCAAGAATATGTGACAAACTTTGCCACCATCCTCGAGGATAAAGACCAGAAAGGGTATTCAGTAAGGTAGTAGCTATTTGATCAATAGAACTAAGGTAGTAGCTACCTGATCAATAGAAATATCAATAGAAGGTATTTCTTCTGAAAATATCTCATATATCTCTTCTTGTAATTGTATCTCATTGAAAGTTACATTATCCATTTTGCCTTGAATATACAATTCTATATTTTCCATTCATATTTTGAATCATTATATTTATATGGTGTAATATAAATTTGAGAATTCCAATCACATACATATTGTATAGTTCTTTGCAATTCCAATAACTTACTTCCCAACCAATGAAGTCCCCCTTTCTAGAGCCACAATTTCTTCTTGTAATTGTGAATTAATTTGAGCCTGATGAGTCCAAAGTTTATGAGAATCATCATGTCAATGTTCAATAAAGTCTTGCATTTGAACAGATTTTTGAAGTGCCACACCAGCAGTAGTAGCAGTAGCAGCTAGAGTGATGAGTCCCAAAATAGTGGCGATAATCAAGCCAATCATACGTTTGCCTCATCATAACAGTTTTTTAAAAAATCGCACAATTAGTCCTTGAATAAGACTTCTTTCCCAGGGATGACACATTTTCACAGGAATCCATAAGGAATTTCATTGAGTTAAAATCATAACTGATTCAAAAGACTGATTAAACAATATAGAGTTATTAAGGCAAGTATACTAAATGACAGTTTTGACAAGATAACTTCATCCCTTGAATGATTATGGGTAGGGAAATGTACACAAGCTGCAATATTGTAGGTTTTAACTTTAGTAAAATCATAAAATACCTTGTCATAAGTAGTAGCACAAGTACCATCAAAGATTTCTACAGGCTTTACAGTGGCTAACAACTTCCAAATATGTAGCTGAGGAGGATATAATATATGTCCTATTCTCATTTGAGATCAAGGATTAGCTATTCCTCTATCTACCCAAACTATAGGATTATCAATGTTAAACTTATGTTTCATAGGAACAATATTTTTTAGATTACACTTTGAGGTAAACTCCTTATAATCCTTACATTCTTCTAACCAACTTCCTAAAGGACCCCAATCAATCCAAGTATGATTCTGAGACCTATAAACCTTTCCTATCAATCCTCTACAATCTTTCCATATTAAAGACTGTCTTTCAAATATCTGATCATAGGAAAAGCTTTCACACTCTGAGATAGCTGGGGCAGCTGTGTCCTTATATTCTGTCCAATTAGGAACTATAGACTGAGCAGAGAGACGTACCACATCCCATTGACTATTACTCCATTTACCTTCTGGAACAATCCAACTTTGCTGTCGTATAGGATAACAAGGAGGAACTCCAAAACACATGATATCAGAAGACACAAATTTAGTATAATTAAAAACAGCCCCTTCCTCATTAGGATAATCTGGCTGACCTGTTCCATAGGGTGGAGACAGCACGTTCATAGGAAAAGTTTTAACTACAATAGTAGGTTCCTTCCAAGTATAGGGATGGAGAAGAGGGGGATTAGGTACATGAGCCCAAGAGATTACCTCAATTTCAGCAGCAGAGGTGCAAGTAATCAAGGTACACATAGCTAGGAATAGACGTTCTGGGGCAAGCTCTTTTCCTGTATGATTAACCACAGACTGAGCCTTAGAAGTCAAGGCATTCAATTGGCCCCAAGTGGGAGGTGATAACTTTTTTTGATGATGCCGACATTTACTGGTCAGTGATAATGCTGCCATTGCTTGGAATGGTATCTCCTGATTCTTTTTGCACCCTACCGCCGTCTTCATTGGTCGAGGTCCGCAAACGGATCCATCGGCTGGGATGTCAGAAGGAGACTCCATTTCCTGTAGAGACAAAACCATACCCCTTGCCTGGTATTAGTAGTTTTCCTTGGTACCTAATCTTGGGATTCTCCTGGCTTAATCCAGATTTCCACTGGATCAGGCGGGAGTGATGATTCCTGTAAGAAATACTTATCTGCACCAGATAAAAACTTCACCTTGAGACAAATTTAAAAAATTAATAATAAACAAAATCTAAAAATCCATAAGAAACAAAATCTAATCAAATTAATAATAAAAAAAATCTCTGATAAATAATAATAAAATCTCAAATCCAAAATCTCATAGAAGTCCTAAATAAAAGTTCTAAATTAATAATCAACAAAATCTTGTATAATAACAACAAAAATATTAATAATAGACAAAATCTTTGAATAATAACTGATCTTTGAATAACTGATTAATAAAATCTTATATCCTAAAGTTCTAAATTTCTATGGTCTAGTGTATAATTCCTTCCTTTATTAATTTTTTAATATGCATTTTAATATCTTTATAAGTGCATTTTGATATTGCTTACCCTAGAAGATTGCACTCTACTCCAGAAATTCTCTAAATAGCCTGCTGGTATAAGCAGGAGCATTATCTGTTTTAATAGTAGTTGAAATTTCCATAACAACAAAGCAAGCCAACAGATGTTCAATATTATATTATTGAGTTCTTCAAATAAAGGAGTAGCCCTAACAAATGTGGAACAAGTACCCGAGGTAACATAAACAAACTTAGAATAACAAATTTAGAACAAGTATCTATGGAAACATAAACACACTTAGTATATGGAAACATGCAAACACCGTAACTATCCAAATAACGCAATACTATTAACTAACTGAAATCGTAGTGTATATTGGAAGAGATATATATGCACATATAACATCATTTAAACTAACTGGAGCCAGCTGGTCAAAATATTTAGAATTTAATTTTAGAGTAAGGAAAGGGACAGTAAACCAAATGGGTGGCCGTCGAAACATGATAGACAACTGTCAAAACTGAATGGACAGCTATTGAAAGAGCAACAGAATGGAAAGCTATCGAAAGAACAACAGAATGGATAGCTATAGAAACAGCAATCCCCTGAGGGCTGCCTCTCAGGATGTTCTATACTATTAAGCAACAAGTACTAATTTGCAGAAGAAATCTAAGCATAGCCTACAGTAGTCATCTATATAACATTATTCACAAACATATTTAACATTATTATTATTACAGAACTATAAATTAAAATTCACACCATAGCTGTTTTAATTGTACAGTGCCTTATACCCTTAGGCTGTTTTGTAGTTCCCTTTTCTTTTCACAGGGTCAGAGGGCCAACCTGAACCTGGGAAAAATCTTGGAGAACATATCTTGAGATAATAGGCTTGAGTCTGAAGTGGGAAGATCCTATCCTACCTCCAGAGTCAGTGTCTCAATGAGCTCAAACAGCATAAGACAATTTACCAATATAATTAATTCAAAAAGGCATTTGTTTTTCTTAGCCTAAAATTTTTTACTTGCGTGGTGAATCC
>NW_008329664.1:208189-216364 GCF_000622305.1 Nannospalax galili
ACAAAAAAAACAATAATAGTACCTAAAAGAAAATGCAAAGAGACAACATCATAATACTCTACTTTTAATCTATCCCTGACATTGTAGCATAGGCATTCTATAAGAAAACATTAGAGGGTGCTAGTGTTACAGTTATAGCTGAGGGAAGGTCCCCAGCTGCACTATCTGTGGTTGCAGGGTTGAGGGAAAAGATGGTTGGCTGCCTCCATCACTTGTGAGGGGCCTCAGGGAATGCCCCAAGTCTCATTTCCCAAATGTTGTGGTTGAAACACAGGCATTGGTTCAGTATTTCTTATAAGATTTCCATCAATATCTGTCTTAGATCTACAACCTCAAGCCCAATGCACACTACGACGACAGCAGGAAGATTTACCTGGTGGTCTGGACAGTACCTTAAGGCACTGCTTTTTAACCTGTCTTTCAGTACCACAACTGAAACATTTTAGTTCCGATTTCATTGTCCCCCTTTGAGGATTTATTGAAGCTGCCAAAGTTTGAGCAAAAAGCTGCATCTTTCTATGTTCAGAGTGAACATTACGACAGGCTTGGGCATATCCCATAATGTCGCCTGTCTCTTTTATAGGTAAAATAGCTCTTTGACAGTCCTCATTTGCATTTTCATAAGACATAACTTTTACAATTACTTCCTGAGCAGCAACCCCAGGAACAGAACTTTCCATAGCCTTTCGAGGGTGAGCCAAAAAGTTTCCATATGACTCCTGAGATCCCTGAATAATTTTAAGCCAAGGACCATGCTTTACTCCCTCATGTTGTATATGATCCCAGTCTTCAAGATAGATCTCCTAAAGTTGAGCATGAATAGCTTCAGGTGCATTAACCTGTTGTGCAGGCAAATCATAAGCTCCTGTTCCTGTTAACATAGGATAAGTAAGAGCTCTAATTTATACATCAGTAGAAGCAGCATTATCCCTAGCTTGTGAGGCAGCAAGGTCATAATACCACATAGTCCACTGAATATACTCTGATGGTTTCAACAATGATCTACCCAGTACTTTCCAATTCTCTGGAGCAAGATTCCCATAATGATTAACCAAGCCTAAAAGAATTTCTTTCACATAAGATGACTGTGGACCATATAGTATTACTGCCTTTCAAATCTTAGTAATGTGATCTATATCTATACCTTCATAAGTAGATGGTTGTGCCACAATTCCATTGACAGTTGGATGTTGAATAACTGGAAATACAGCTTTAGACAAAATAATTTCAGAGTCAGATTCAGATTCAGAAGTTTGTGCCAACAATTTTGCAAGAGCTGCTGTTGCTCTTGACCTTCATTTAGGTTTCCTTTTTACTTTATGCTTAGTCACAACCGGTCTCTGTAATTCCTTTCAAATGTATCAAGCCATAACTGAATCCTCATCAGAATCTAATGAGTCTTCTGTTTCATCTGAACTTGGAAAATTTGGAGCCGAACAAGGAGGAACTAAAGGCTCCTTCCTTGCAAAACTATTTAAAGAAGGCTCCGAAGAAGTAACCTCTTGAATTTCTTTAGCAACTTTATTTTTTAACTCCTCAGGAACATCAAAGAGATTAACTGCTTCATTAGAAGTATAAGAAAACCTGAGCTGGTGACAAGCTATATGGACATTGATTGATTAGTGTGATAGTTGTTCTAATGAATGCCCACAAAGACCAAAAATCAAGCAGTATTCTTAATGCTTTTTCCATCTGAGAATGTAAAGAAACAAAAGGAGTAGACTTACCCTGTCCCATTATACTTACTTAAACTGCAACTCTATCCTCAACATCTCCTTTGGGTGCAATGTCTGGGGTCCCTGTTCGGGTGCCAGCTGTCATGGTTCAGTGACCACAATTCAAGCCTGATGGGCTTAGGGATCCCAAGGTTAGGTGCAAGAGAAATCAGGATGCAGGGGATGCAGTGGAGTATGAACAAATGCATAATTTATTCTAAGAAACAACCTTATTTAGAGTACAAGAAGAAGAGAAAATATTCTTCTCAAGCCAAATTATCTCATCATGATGTTTACAGTGCCTTCATGATATTTACAGTTATAGGACAGGAGGACAGGTATATAGAATCCAATACACCATTTTAAGACAATGTTTGTGTGAGTCACCACAATGTCAGTAAAACTGGACAGAAAAATTGCTCATGGAGGAGAAATTAAGAACAAATTAGCAAATAAACAAAGAGGAAACAAGGAATGAACTGTGGAATCCTCCAATGATAACTTCTGTGCAGAGGCCCTATGGTTAAATGCTGCATATCTGACACTGTCCTGTGGGGCATTGGCATCTCTGGGTGTTAAATGAGTTTGAAGAGGATCATTATTTAAAAGTACTGAATTAAATATTTCTATAGTGTAATAGGAGCATCTCATAATATTTCCCTCTTAAGCCTTCTCATTCAGTGAAACAAGAAATTCTATATTAATTATCTCTAATTAATGCCATGATTTTGTTTCACTTGAGATTAGTAAAATTATACTTGTGAGTGAAAACATTTTATGTTATGATATTAATTTTCTAAGATTTATTTTTGGGATTTTAAAATTATATATGTGTGTAGGGGGGCATATGCACTTGATTGTGGGAAACTGGGTTACAGAAAAGGCACCAGATTCCCCAGAGCAGTAGTTACAGTCAGCTATGTTGCCTGCATGGGTGCTAGGAAAGTTCCTGTGGAACATCAGTAAGTATCCTTAACTGTGAAGCCATCTCTCCAGCTCCTGATGAAACATTCTCAATAATTAATTCCATAGTGGATTCTCTGCTTCAAGGATGTTAATGCAGAATACCAATAAGCATCCATGGAATTGCAATGGTTTATCGAAGAGGCAACTCCACTGTATGACATGAAGCCAAGGGTATATTCATACACATTTAATATGTTCATGAGTTCATATATTCATACTCTTTAGAATAATGACCATAAAGAGCAAGCATTTGAAAGAGGATTGGTTTAACAGAGCATACAGTCATTAAAAAGATTTAACGTGTTAATCTGAAATAGCCTTCTCACATGATTTCATAAATGATGTTTATTACTCATTATGTTTGGTATTACAGTGCAGTATAATGCATGCACCAGTGCTGACACTAATGGATACTATGTAGTGCTTTTTAAATAACAGTACAAAGCATGTTCCAGTGCATTCAGATTTATTTCATTATTTATTTACCTATTATTTTTTATTTATAGATTTTTTTGTGTGTATTTCAAACAGAACATCTCAAACAATAATATATATATAATCTACATCCCAAATGGCACCCACCCATAGCTTCCTCCCCCACTGGATCCCATATACTCTGTCATCCATGTTACTGTCTACTATGTTATCAGTGCCCCCAGCTGTTACCCAGTGCAAGTTCATCAGCTGAGTGTATTTAGCATATCAGCAGTTCCTTGTTTTGGGAAGACCAGTACTTCCTCATTCAGCAGCAACCAGTTGCTAAAATTCCTTTAGATAAGATTGGGATCTGCTCTTCTTTTTCCCATTTCTATGCTGGGTTACTGTCTGGGAGTCTCGTGGGCCACCCTGGCCAATAACTCAAAGGAAGGTATCTCCTGGCTGGCTTTGTTTCTTGTTATGCAGCCTTTAAATATACACATAGACTCTTAAAGAATTATACTGATCACTTTAACCTTTGGTTATACTTTCCTTTTGGGTGTTTAAGACCACACAGTGGGTCCAGATTAATGAACTTATTTTTACTATTAAGGTCGGTTGAGGATCTGTTCCTCAGGGGTCACTTCTTTTCAAATTGTACTCCTTTAATTTCCTTCTCTTGTCTTATTGCTATTGCAAGAATTTCAAGCACTATGTTAAAGAGAAGTGGAGATAGTGGACAGCCTTGTCTGGTTCCTGATTTTAATGGGAATGCTTCTAGTTTTTCTCCATTTAGAATAATGTTGGCTGTGGGTTTGTTGTGTACGGCTTTAATTATGTTGAGGTATGTTCTCTCTAGTCCACTTCCCTCTAGGACTTTGAATGTAAATGCACATTGAATTTTTTCAAAGGCCTTCTCTGTATCTATTGAGATGACCATGTGGTTCTTGTCTTTGAAGCCATTTATGTGCTTTATGACATTTATGTGACTTACATATATTGGACCATTCCTGCATTACTGGAATAAAGCCAATGGGATCATGGTGGATGACGTTTTTGATGTTTGTCTGTATGTGGTTTACAAGTATTTTGTTAAGAATTTTTGCACGTATATTCATTAAGGTTATGGGTCTATAGTTTTCTTTTTTTGGTTGTATCTTTGGTTTTTGGTATTACAGTGGTTCTAGATTCATAGAAGGAATTTGGGCATTCTTTCTCTGCTTCTACCATTTTGAATAATTTAAGTAGTATGGGTTGGAGGTCTTCTTAAATGTCTGGTAGAGTTCTGAGCTAAAACCATCAGTTCCTAGGCTCTTTTTTAGTCAGGAGTTTCTATATAATTGTTTCAATTTCCTTATATATTATGTGTATGTTGAAATTGTTGATCTCTTCTTGGTTTAGTTTTGGTGCTTCCCATGATTTTAGATACCTGTCCATTTCTTTTAGGTTTTCAAATTTAGTAGCATATAGGTTTTTAAAGTATTCCCTTATAATATTCTAGATCTTTTGAGTGTCTGTTGTGATGTTTCCCCTTTCATCTCTGATTTCGTTGATTTGGAGGTGCTTTTTCTTTCTTTTGGTTAACTGGCTAGGGGTCTGTCAATCTTGTTTACTTTTCTAAAGAACCAGCTCTTGGATTCATTGATTCTTTTATTGTTTTCTTTGTTTCTTGTTCTGATTTCATTAATTTCTGCCCTGATTTTTGTTATTTCTTCTTCTCTGCTGGTTTTGGGCTTCATTTGTTGTTGCTTTTCAAGTGTCTTCAGTTGCAATATTAAGTCATTTATTTGTGTTCTTTCCTATTTTTTTGATGTAGGGACTTAGAGCTATAAACGCCCCTCTAAGGACAGCTTCCAGCATTTCCCAGAGGTTTTGTTGTGTTGTATTGTCCTTTTCATTTAGTTCCAGGAATACTTTTATTTCTTTCTTAATTTCTCTTTTGACCCATTCATCATTCAGGAGTGTGTTGCTTAATCTCCATGTGTTCATGTAGTTACTAGGGTTTCTTCTGGTATTGATTAAGCTTTATTGCATTGTGGTCTGATAGAATGCATGGAATTATTTCAATCTTTTTGTATTTATTGAGGTTTGTTTTGTGCCCCGGCATGTGGTCAGTTTTGGAGAACATTCCATGGGGTGCTGAGTAGAAAGTATATGCTTTCTTTTTGGGGTGGAATATTCGGTAGATGTCTGTTAGTCCATTTTATGTATGGTATTGTTTAATTTAGATGTCTCTTAGTTGATTCTCTGTCCTTTTGAACTATCTAATGGAAACAATGAGGTATTGGATTCTCCTATCATTAATGAGCTGGGATTAATCTGATTCTTAAAGTCCTATAGTACTGTTTTTATGAAGTTGGGTGCACCAGAGTTTGGTGAATATATGTTGATGACTGTAATATTTTCTTGGTCAATTGTTCCTTTGATCAGAATAAAGTGGCCCTCTTTATGTCTTTTGATTACTGTTACTTTGAAGTCTATTTTTTCAGATATTAGAATTTCAGCTCCTGCTTTTTTTTAGTACCCTTTGATTGGAATATTTTTTCCTATCCTTTCACCTGAACATAATGCCTTTCCTTGAAAGTGAGATGGGTTTCTTGCAGACAACACAAAGATGGATTTTGTTTCTTAACCCATTCACCCAGTCTATGTTTTTTGACTGGGGAGTTCAGTCCATTGATATTAAAATTATTAATGAAAGATGAGTATTGAACCCTGTCATTTTTATTTCTATTTACATTTGAGATGCTGTGTGTTTTACCTTCATTAAGTTTCTTTCTGTTACCCTTCGGGTATAGTTGTTACTTTCTTTAGCTCTTTGTATTGCTTCAAGAACTCTCTAAAGGGCTAGTTTTGTGGATATGAATTCTTTCAGCCTATTTATATCATGGAAGATTTTTCTTTCCCCTTCAAGTATAATAGACATTTTGGCTGGGTAAAATAATTTGGGTTGGCATCTATGGTCATTTAAAATTGGGATGTTACCCTTCGGGTATAGTTGTTACTTTCTTTAGCTCTTTGTATTGCTTCAAGAACTCTCTAAAGGGCTAGTTTTGTGGATATGAATTCTTTCAGCCTATTTATATCATGGAAGATTTTTCTTTCCCCTTCAAGTATAATAGACATTTTGGCTGGGTAAAATAATTTGGGTTGGCATCTATGGTCATTTAAAATTGGGAATATCTTGAACCAGGCTCTTCTGGCTTCCATAGTTTGCACTGAAAAGTCAGCTGTAATTCTGAGTAGTTTTCCTTTATATGTGACTTGTATTTGTTTTGCAGCTTTCATCCTCTCTCTTTGTTCTGAACATTTAGTGTTTTTATTATGATGTGCCCTGGAGAGTTTCTTTTCTGGTTCTGTCTATTTGCTGTTTTATGTGCTTCTTTTGTTTGTATGGGGATGTCTTTCCTTAATTTTAGGAAATTCTCTTCTAAAATCCTGTTGAAGATCTGGTCCATACCATTATCTTGGGATTCTTCTCCTTCCTCTATGCCTATGATTCATAAGTTTGGTCTTTTTATGCTGACAGGAAATTCCTGCATATTCCATTCTTGAGTTTTCTTAAATTTTCCCCAATCTTTGCTTGAGTAGTCCAGTCTGTCTGCTTTGTCTTCCAGTCTTGTTATTCTGGTTTCCATTCCATTCATCCTAGCTGTGAGGCTTTCTCCCGTCATTTCTAATTGGCATATTGAGTGTTTTATTTCCTTCTTCATTTCAGCTTGAGTATTCTTCAATATTTCTAACTCTTTTCTGAATTCATTCAGAAGTTTGTCCCTGTCCTTTTTCAGTTCTTTGAATTCTTTGTTTGTTCTTTAAATTCACTGAATTCATTTTTTATGTTTATAATTGTTGTTTTGAATTCCATGTCCCGTTTTATTTCTAGGAGGTTTTCAATGTTCTCCTGTACAGGACTGTTGGTACTGGGTGGGATATATTATTTGGTTTTTTTCATGTTGTTATTTTTCCTTTTCTTTTCTTTTTTTTTTTTTGCTGTGACATTGACATGTGTATTTCTTTCATAGCTTCTGATTCTTATTGTGAGGCTCAAGCCTTTCTTTGTTCAGTTTAGGTTTGTTTCCTTTTGTAAGCTTTGTGTGCCTTTGTGGTTTACTTGTTGGATATGAAGAGCTGGATATTCTAACCTTCAGGTTCTCTCCTTTGATTTTATATTAGAGGGGCCAGTAGGTTTTCATCCTGCTGCTCAGTAGTTCCCACAGAGGATCAAGTTGGATGAAGATCAGATGCTCTCAAACTTTCTCCTATGGTCTGGATCCCTCCACGAAAGATGCTGGCCTCAGGACGTTGGGGGTTGAGCTAGCCTAGGACCAGGGCCTATCTCAGGCATGCAAAGTTGAAGGGGGGAGGGGAGGGAACAGGCCCCAAGGGCTCCCAGGGACTAGGCCTAGGCACTGGGTTGATCGGAGTGCAAAGGATTAGGAAGCAGTTTGGAGCCTGGGCCAGAGGGCAGTCCAGAGTACTGGGGTGCCAACAGAATAAATGGGCCAGTACCCATGCTAGAAGGAGAGATGGGGTGGGGGTTCTGTGAGGGTGAATGAGACTCAGAATCTTAAGGAAGAAAATTGAGATTGGAATTCTGTATTTGGCTTGGTTACTCATAATTGTTCTGTATATCTAAACATCTATAAACATTTACAGAGGAAATAGTGGTAAAGACTGTAATTATGTTGAACACTTCCCACATCAATGCTACCCTCTCCTACAGACAAGAGAACATTCGAAGAATAGTTTACAGCTGAAGAACATGCACAGATATGGGTAGTGTTAAATTTCCCTCTTACTGGTTTTCTTTTTTTAAAATATTTTATTATTATTGTTTTTTACAGAGCATAGAATAGGGGTTTATTTACATAACAATGGGCACCCCACCTTTATGGCTGTACCATAAAGTACACACTCAGATATGCATATTGTGACCTCCTGCCAGCCCCATAAATTGGTGAAAGAGGTGCCTCTTGGTGTTCTCAGCATATCTATCTATCTATCTATCTATCTATCTATCTATCTATCTATCTATCTATCTATCTATCTATGTATCTATCTATCTATCTATCTATCT
>NW_008329664.1:217023-220631 GCF_000622305.1 Nannospalax galili
ATATCTATCTATCTATCATCTATGGATAGATACTTTGCTCCTACCCCCACATGCAGCTAAGGTCAACTGATTGGGTGGGAGGGGTAACTGACGCCTCCCTCTAATCCTTGATGAGTGTGGGAAGGGGATGTAACTATAGGTCAGAGGAAATTTCCAGTTAACAGTCCACCCCTTCATCTGGCTCTTACATTCTTTTCACCATCCTCCCCTGCAAAAGGTCCTGAGCCTTGGAGGGGGTGGTAGGTGTGGGTGATCTTCCTCCCATTGTGGCAAGGCACTGAACTTTCAGGCCTCTGCATCATCTGTTTTCCAAGCACTGTGGGCCAGTTTCAGTGGGATTCCATCTACTATAAAAAACACACAGTTGTCTGGGCGTGGTGGTGCATGCCTTTAATTCCAGCACTCAGGAGGCAGAGGCAGGCAGATCTCTGTGAGTTCGAGACCAGCCTGGTTTCCACAGTGAATCCAGGCCAACTAGGCCTAAAGGAAGACCCTGTCTCAAAACAACAACAACAACAACAACAACAACAACAACAACAACAACAATGCACACACACACACACAGTAAGAATCAAGACGATCTAAACAGCAACTGCTACAATAATTTAATCTATGGATGTAAACAAAAATGCTTGGTCGGTACTTTAGCAGGTACATCATTTCCATCTAACAAAGTGATTGCTGTGATGTTCCATTGGGGCCTATATTCTCCCCTCCCACAGGGGCTGGCTAGGTCTACAGTACCAGATGTTTGTTCCACCCCTAGAAGTGGGCATTATATCCAATTAAAAATTTCCTGGTTGTGCATACACTAGACACTTCACTATTGCACCAGCAGGAAAATCTTTGTTATACTGGTAGTGCAACATGCAGGTCCAACAGGTCCATCACTGAGGAGAATTATAGGGATTAATCTCCCCAAGTAATATGCATATTACCTTTTCACACAATGAAAGCCACCCATCCAGTGGCAGGGAGTTTCCAGCTTTGTCCAAGCCTGATTTCCCACACAGACTTCATGCAGTGTCTTCAGCAATAGGGTTTTCCATCCACTTCTAGTGTACAACCAAAATTATTGGCAATGGCCTTTATTGTTTTGGGGACCTCTGGGGTCCCTAGGGCCAAAATCTCATAGGGGGAAACCAACCTGGCGCACTAGGATTTCCATTTAACACCTGCAAACTGCTTCAAAAAGGGCTTTCTTCCATCCCCATAGAGTTCCTTCTGTGTTTAAGGATTTTTTTTTAATGGTGTATCTGAAAAATTTTCTCTCCTTTATTCCCTTAGTTCTTTGTATAGCCCTGCACCCTCTCTGCACTTTAACTACCTTTTTTTGCATATTTCTCCCTTAATAACACATTTATCCTAATAATCTTCTCTCTTGGGTTCCTAGTTTCCTTTTACCTCCCTGTTTTCCTTCCATATGTCTGGTCGCTGCAATGGCATCAGGATATGCACTCACTTATAAGGATCTGGTGCTAGGATCCACATATGAGGGAGAATATATGTCTTTTTTTTTCTGAGTCTGTGTTACTTCACTTAGTATAATAGTTTCTAGATCCATTCCTTTAACTGCAAATTTCATTATTTCATCTTTCTTTATGCTGAATAGAACTCCATTGTGTAAATGCACCACATTTTCATTAACCACTCATCAGTTGAGGGGCACTTTAGGTTGCTTCCATCTCTTAGGTACTGTGAAAAGAATAGCAACACACATGGTTGTACAAGTGTCTTTGCAATAGGATGAGTCCTTTCAGTACATGCCAAGGAGTGGTATAAGCAGGTCATATGGTAATAAATTTTTATTTTTTTAAGAGTTTTCCACAGGGGTTGCACGTGTCTGCAAACCCATCAGCAGTGAATGAGTGTTCTCCTTTCTCCACATCTTCACCAGCATTTGGTATCATTTGTTCTCTTGATCCTACTTATTCTGACTCTGGTAAGGTGAAAATTTAAGGTGGTTTTAATTTGCATTTTCCTAATTACCAACTATGTTGAACACTTTTAAAAATGTTTCTTAGCAATCTTTATTTCTTCTTTTGAGAACTCTGTTTAGATATTTAGTCAATCTTTTAAGTGAGTCATTTGCTTTCTTGTTTCTCTGTTTTTTGAGTCCTTTATATATTCTGGATGTTAAACCTCTATCAGATGTGTCACTGGTAATTTTTCTCCCACTCTGTGGGTTTTCTCTTAACTTTGTTGATTATTTCTTTTGCTGTACAGGAGCTTTTTATTTTAATGATGTCCCACTTGTTAATTGCTGACCTTAATTCCTGAGCAACTGGTGTCTCATTTAGAAAGTTCTATCCTATACCTATATCTTATAGGTTACTGCCAAAATTTTCTTCTAATAGTTTCTGAGTGTGAAGTTTTACATTGAGGTCTTTGATTAGTTTGGAGTTGCCTTTGTTGAAGGTGAAAGATAAGGGTCTAGTTTCATTCTTTTACAGGTGGAGATCCAGTTTAGCCAGCACCATTTGTCGATTATGTTGTCTTTCCTCCATTGCGTGTTCTTGGCACCTTTGTCAAATATCAGGTGGCTGAAATTGTGTGTACTCTGGCTTGGGTCTTCAATGACGTTCCATTGATCTATGTTTCTATTTTTGTGCCAGTACCATGCTGTTTTTATGACTATAGCTTATAGTGTATTTTGAGATCTGGTATATTAATCCCCCCAGTGTTACTCTTTGTGCTGAGGGTTGATTTGGCTATCCGGGGCCTTTTGTGCCTCCATACAAATTTAACGATTTTTTTTAATTATAGAAAGTATGTCATGGGGATTTTGATTGGAATTGCATTGAATCAATACATTGCTTTTGGTAAGATGGTCATTTTCCCAATATTTGTTGGGAGCCTGGGAGCCTGAGGTTCAACAGAGTCTCGGTTTTCCTCTCAAAACTGCTGACAGGCCTGAGCTGGCAGCTTTCCATTCTGCCTGCAGCCTTGGCCTGGAAACTCTGGCAGGCTGCTGGGGCCCAAAGCCTTGGCTCGCAGCCGGAGCTTACAACCTTGGCCCAAAACCTTGGCTTGAAGCCGGGGCCAGATAGCCTTGCTAGATAGCTTTGGCCCACGGCCTTGCTCTCCTTTTCAGCATATGGTTCTATTCTTCCATAATCAAATATTCCTCCCTTAATGTGCGTCAGAGCCCTCATGCTCTGACTGAGGTAATGGTTTGTAGTCTGTGTTCCTTTGTTCTCATTCTCTATAAAAACTCATGCTTGGGCTTCAAAAAACGAGACTTGATCAGACTCCTGTCTTGTCTCCATTTCTCTTGTTGCTTGTCCCATCCATGGCCCCACCCCCCAATCCAGGTACCCAGGAGGAAGTTCTGCAGGTCAGAACCGAGTTGCATTGTGGAGTAGCTAACCACAGCATGGCGCCCACCGTGGGGCTGGATACTGGGGGACAACATGAGGGTCTGACAATGAAAAAAGGAAGAAGGGGTGTGCACCCAATCAAACAGAAGTTCAGAGACGTCGTGGTAGCCTGCTGTGACCGAGCCGACAGGTAAGTTGGTCGTTCAATCATGGGGCAAGAATTGAGTCAGCATCAGATTTATGTGATATAGTTAAGAGAAGCCCTTCAGGCAAGAGGATTAAAGGTTA
>NW_008329664.1:220832-226501 GCF_000622305.1 Nannospalax galili
CAGTAGAGAGGTACATGAGCCCGTAATTACAGCAATTGCTTGAGATGAGGAAAATTTTAAAACTAGTTCTAAGTCAGAATTGAGAGGAACTCCCAAGGAGGAGCCTCCGGAGCCTCCTGACTTAATTTCTCTGGATAGTGACGATGAGAGTTCTGCTAGAAGTTCAAGAAAGGAGTCTTTGAAAAAGGGGTCCTCAGAGTCAGTCAAAGGAAAAGGAGATCGAGGGAATGATGTTCAGGAGCTTAAACAGGAGCATGTTCGTATCTATCCTCTTTTGCCAGAGGCTCTTTTGTCAGAAGCCGCTTGTCCAGTCTTGGATACAGATGGCGCAGAGGCTGTGAGAGAGGGGGTGGTCAGTAAAGTTGAGGATAGGTCTCAAAATGGCCGTAAGAGGCAGCTTTTGTGGCCTCCTCCTCCTTCCTATAGTATACCGCCTGTTCCAACTGTCATGGTGGCGATAGACCCTAGACCAGGATTGAGAGGACAGATAGATCAATTGTAGGAAGATATTAAGTTAGAAGAGGCGCATATTAAGTTGGAGGAGGCACATCGGTCATTGATGCTCAAACGCATTAAGCAGGAAGAGATGCGTCAGGAGCTGATGCTTAAGTTACAAAAGCTTAGCTTAGATAAAGGTAGTGAGGCTGTTGTGGATAAAGGAAGAGCAGTTAGAGATAGAGCTCACCCCACTCGTGGGAGGTCTGGCCTTCATTCGCATAAGGAACATTTTGATGGCCCTGAGAGGTTTTCCTCTCATATGGAGATTTTTCCGGTAACAGAAACAGTGGATGAACAGAACCAATCATGGCGACATCATGACGGATTTAATTTTCCATTGATCAAAGAGTTAAAGCTTGCTGTTTCTCAGTATGGAGCTACAGCTCCATTTACTATGGCTATTATAGAAGGAGAATCTGAAAGTTGGCTAACTCCTAATGATTGGAATCAGTTGGTAAAGGCAGTTCTTAGTGGAGGTGATTATTTGCTATGGAAACCAGAATATTATGACAATTGTAAGGAGACAGCTAAGAGAAATCAACAATGTGGAAATGAATGGGGTTTTGATATGTTGGTAGGTGGAGGTGAGTATGAGTCCAATGCACAACAGATGCATTATGATGCAGGCCTTTATGTGCAAATTCGAGCTGCTGATCTAAAGGCATGGAGGAAGCTTCCAGTTAAAGGGGACCTGGGAACTTCTCTCACTTCTGTTAAGCAGGGGCCTGATGAGCCATTTGCAGATTTTGTTCATCGATTGATGACCACAGCAGGAAGAATATTTGGAAGTGCTGATGCAGGGATAGAGTATGTGAAACAGTTGGTGTACGAAAATGCTAATCCTGCCTGCCCGAAAACGCTAATCCTGCCTGCCAGGCAGCTATTAGACCTTATAGGAAGAAGACAGATATAACTGGTTATATTCGCTTGTGCTCAGACATAGGTCCATCTTATCAGCAAGGGCTTGCTATGGCAGCAGCTTTCAATGGACAGTGAAGGAGTTTTTGGCTGAGAAGCATAGAGCTAAGAAATGTTTTAAGTGTGGCAAGAATGGGCATTTTTCTCAGGACTGTAAGGCAGATAATGTTCAACAGAAGACTGATGATGGGAAGAGTCCTAGATTATGTCCTAGGTGTAAGAGAGGGAGACATTGGCTCCGAGATTGCAGATCTAAGACTGCTGTTGAAGGGAGACCTCTACTTCCTCTTCAGGGAAACTGGTGGAGGGGACAGCCCCAGGCCCCGAAGCAAGCATTTGGGGCAGTCAATCTCATTCCCGCCAACAGCAGCAATCCATTTCTAGTCTCTACAGAGTAACCCCAGGAAGCGCAGGACTGGACCTCAGTTCCACCTCCCATACAGTATTAACTCCAGAGATGGGAGTTCAGACCATAGGGACTGGAATTTATGGACCACTACCCAAAGACACCTGTGGGCTAATATTGGGGCGAGGTAGTGCTCCTTTAAAAGGTCTATCTCTTGTGCCTGGAATAATTGCTGCAGATTATACTGGGGAAATTGGAGTTATAGCCCGAGCTGTTGGCAATATAGTCACTATTCCCCAGGGGGAACGCTTTGCTCAAATAATTTTGGTACCTCTGGTTAAATCTGGTCGCTCTGTTCAAAATAAAAGTAGAGGCGATAAAAATTTTGGTTCTTCTGATACCTATTGGGTTCAGGCCATTACTCACAAAAAGCCCACATTAACTTTATGGTTTGATGGAAAGAGATTTGATGGTCTTATTGATACTGATGTTACTGATGTTACTATTATTTCTGCTGAAGCCTGGCCTGCAGCCTGGCCCACGGTGGAGACTCTGACTAATTTAAAAGGTATAGGGCAGAGTCAAAATCCAAGACAGAGTTCAAAATGTCTCACTTGGAAGGATTCTATGAATAATTCTGGCTTGATTAAACCTTTTGTGGTTCCTTATTTACCAGTAAACCTGTGGGGAAGGAATTTGCTTTCACAGATGAGAATTGTAATGTGTAGTCCTAATGATGTTGTTACTGCATAGATGCTTGCTCAAGGATATACCCCTGGCAAGGGATTAGGGAAAAGAGAGGATGGAAACTTGTTTCCAATACCACTCCAAGGTCAGAATGATAAACGAGGTTTGGGAAATTTATGATGGCGGCCATTGACAGTCCTGCACCCTCAAACTGTGTGGATCAAATAACCTGGCTATCAGATGATCCTGTTTGGGTAGATCAATGGTCGCTCACAGCAGAGAAGTTGGCAGCAGCCACTTGTTTGGTTCAGGAGCAATTTGAGGCAGGGCGCATTGAAGAGACTTGTTCTCCATGGAACACGCCCATATTTGTTATTAAAAAGAAGTCAGGGATATAGGTGAGCGCGCCCGCTGGGCACACTCCCGGAATGACATGGCAGGCTTCTCCGTCGCTTCGGGTCTTGCGTCTCTGTCTGCCACTCCGGTGCTGAAAGTCTCCACTGCTGAAGCGTTGTCCAGCCGAATCCCACCCTTAATTCACCCGTGTACTTTCCTCAGGAAATGAGGTCCACTGTCCATTGGGCCACACGGGAAGAGTATGAGGACGGTGAAAGCTAGGATGTCCGCAAGTCGGTAACGGAGGAGTGAGCCCCCCGGAGAGGCTAGGTCGCCGGTAGTAAGACACAAGTCTCAAGACTCGGCTTAGTCTGTGTTACAGCTTTATTAAGTGTCTCTGCTCTCAGTGATTCAGCAGCTCTGTGACCCAGCTCTCTGCAACCCAGCTCTCTGCAATCCAGCTCTCTGATACTGAGAGAAAGACTGGGATATTTATACCATGGGGATAGTGGTAAAAGCTTTGGCTGATAGATATTCTGTGAGACATTCTATTTACATATGGAAGTGGATAGAATACTAGAAATCTTTGGCCTTCCATGTATATAATTCATTATATGGATGATATCCTGATAGCAGGTGCATCAGGAGAAGAGTTGTTGCGATGTTATGCTCAGTTAAAATCTGATTTGTTGGAAGCAGCTTTGCAAATTGCTCCTGAGAAGGTGCAAATGCAAGATCCTTATTCTTATTTAGGTTTTCAACTCGATGGACAAAAAATAACTAATCAAAAGGCTGTTCTTAGCCTTGATAAATTGCAAACATTGAATGATTTCCAAAAGCTATTGGGTGATATTAACTGGCTGCGTCCTTACTTAAAATTGACTACTGGTGACTTGAAGCCTCTCTTTGACATCCTTAAAGGGGATGCAAATCCAACCTCACCCAAAATACTGATCGAGGAGCAGTGATTTTTAGCAAAAGGCAGTAACTCTCAGCAAAGAAATCTTAAAAAACAGTGAGCAAGTACAACACACAGTATCATCAGAGGGCAATAAGGGATAGGAGCCATGCAAAACAAGTCTATAGATTACAAAGTTTTGAGTGTGTTAACATTGGTTTCAACAACATTTGATTCATTTACAAAGAAACAGTATCTTTCCCAATATCATATAGTCCCCATGTTCAACAGTTATCAAGTCCAATGTTCTTTTATTGTGAAGCACAGTTCTGGTGAGAAAGTTCATTTGCTGTTGGAGAAACTTCAGGCTATCAGTCACTGATGTCACAGCTTGGTTCAGCTTGTCTTTAGCCAAAGGCAGGATCGGGTACAGCTTGTAGTCATGGCAACGTCTCCAGCATAGAGTGTAAGTTCGGTCTCTGCCAGCGGGGGGAGGAAGATCTCTCTGCTAGCAGCTGTATAGGAGAAAAAAGCTTCTCACACCTGAAATGTAATAGTTAACTAGGTGTTTGAAACCACTTAGATGAGAGTCAGTGAAGTCTTTTTCTGCTCCTGGGTAGAGAAGGGTGTTAGCTGGTACTGCTGACAGCAAAAATCTATTGCTGGATGCACACAAAGAAAGCTATTAGACATTGGGATAGGTGGTGAAGGGAAGAAGGTTAAACTTGTTTTAGGACACAGTTGATTTTATTTGGTCCTCTATTTTTCCTGTAGAAAAACATTATAAGCTAACACAGGCTTGGCTGCAGATGTAAGCTGTTGAGAGACATGAAAGTTACCTGTGGGGTACCTAGAAAATACACCTGAATGAAATTTGTCATTACTTTAATGTTCCAGCGATTGTCCCATGGATCTGATTCTTTCCTTGAAAAATAAAATCTCTAGAACATGGTATTAGGGAGAGTGGGGGATGTCTGAAGCGTTGGCGCTAAGCAGGGTAAAGACAGCCATGAGGATGATAGAGAAGGAGGATCCAGGAGGACATCTGTGGCGTGCAGTTTCCACTAGGTCATGGATCTCTCTCCACGTGATCCGGTGTGGCTTTGGATGTCATCCCTGCCTCTTTCTTTTCTTTGTCTCTGTCAGGGTCATGCAAGCCATTTTCTTCGTGGGCGGGGAGGTGTCTGACATTTCTAGCTGGAACCCAGATAGGCTTTGGTTGATCCTGTGGAAAAAAACAAGCAAATCCTCTCCCTGTTCCTGTCTTTTTAATTGGTCTTTTAAGGTTTTGTGTGACCTTTCCACAATGGCTTGTCCCTGTGGGTTGTAAGGGATGCCAGTGTGATGGGTGATTTTTCTCGCTTCACAAAAATTTTTAAATGATGAGCTGGTAAATGCTGGGCCATTGTCTGTCTTTAATTGTGCAGGGAGGCCCATAATGGCAAAGGATGAAAGCATATGATTTATTAGCTTTTTTGAACTTTCACCAGTAGTAGCCCAGAGAAAATGAGAGTAAGTGTCTATAGTCACAAATACATATTTCTGTCTGCCGAATTGGGGGACATGAGTTACATCAATCTGACAGAGGGCATTAGATTTTAATCCTCTAGGGTTAACGCCCAGTTGTTGTATGGCAGGAGTATGTATAATTGATGCACAAGAAGAGCAGGTTCTAACAATACGCTTAAGCTGCTTGAGAGGAATGTGGGGAAACTTGAGATGAAGCCCTTGTAAATTAATATGAATGGCATGGTGGAGATTTTGGGCATCCGTTATGCTGGCAGGGAAAGTTCCAGCAGTGGCTACTTTATCTGCTATGGCATTTCCTTCAGTAAGAGGTCCTGGGAGAGAGGAGTGGGACCTGATATGCTGGACAAATAATGGAGCCACTCTCTTTTGTAATAGTGTGGAAATTTTAATTAGCAGAGGTGAGATGGGGTTGCCATCAATTTTAATAAAGGAACGACCTAGCCATGGGAGTAAATT
>NW_008329664.1:227981-251973 GCF_000622305.1 Nannospalax galili
CCATTTTGAAGGGAAGATATTTATTTATTTATTTATTTATTATTATTATTATTGTTGTTGTTGTAGTTTTAGATGTTTTTACAGCAGTCGGACACTAGAGGGCTGAAGCGCCTAGGCGAGTTACAAGCCCCTAGGTCAGAAAAAAAGTTTGCAGTTTAAATCTTGGAGCTGCTTTTGGCTTCCAGGTGCCTGGCAGGGATTAGCTAATTTGAATTTTCACTGAACCAGCTTCAGCTGCTGCCTGAATGCCTGAGGCAGGAAAACAGAGCTGACTAGAGGAATTCTGCCTGACTCCAAGGCTTAGGTGGAGATCCCTGGAACTTGTGGGGATTTTTCTCTAACAGTGTTCAGATAGAAAAGGTGGGTGAAGTGACGGTTTCCAAAGGGACATTCCTGAAATCAAAATTTCAGGGGATCACAGTGGTTCCCAGTCACAAGACCTGCCCACAAATTTGTGAGGCTGGCGGCCACCCTGATGGTTCTTGAACCTGGCCGATGCATCACCAGGTTTGATGTTAAAAGACGTCTAGATAGAGGTCTTTTGTCCACACCTGTACAGGCAATCGGGGTCCCCTAGGGGGTTCAGAGAAAACTTCAGCTAACACCAGGTGGTAGCCCTGGCCAGGAAACCTCAGTTGTCTCTCTGGCCCTAGCGGTCCCTCGCAAGGACTTCTAGACTGGAAAAGAAAAGGAGGAAATTTAGAAGAGATGAAGAGATCAGATTACCCTCCTGAGTGGGAGGGATACTTATGGATCTAGTGTTTCTGTGGGCACCAGCTCCTAGCTGGCACGAGGTTCAGAGGCTTCCACCTTGTGGTGCCAGATATAGGTGAGCGCGCCCACTGGGCGCACTCCCGGAATGACATGGCGGGCTTCTTTGCCGCTTTGGGTCTCACGTCTCTGTCCGCTGCTCCGGTGCTGAAAGTCTCCGCTGCTGGAGCGTTTTCCAGCCAAATCCCGCTCTTAATTCACCCGTGTACTTTCCTCAGGAAGCTAGGTCCACTGGCCATTGGACCATGCGGGAAGAGTACGAGGACGGCAAAAGCTAGGATGTCCGCAAGTCGGTAATGGAGGAGTGCGCCCCCCGGAGAGGCTAGGTCACCAGTAGTAAGACACAAGACTCAAGACTTGGCTTAGTCTGTGTTACAGCTTTATTAAGTGTCTCTGCCTTCAGTGATTCAGCAGCTCTGCGACCCAGCTCTCTGATATTGAGAGAAGCCAGAGGCCATGTTTATGTTAGAGCATTTGTGGCGGGCACTTCAAAAGGAGTCAGGAAGGATGCCAGGTACTCTGCTGAAAGGAGTCTCAGCACATGATTCTGAGCTGCATGAGCTGTCCGGACGTGAAGGGACTTCTACTTCACAGCAGGGGCCCCCAACAAGGGAAATGGAGGTTATTGCAAGATTTAAGAGCAACTAATTCTACTAAGGTTCTTTTGGGAGCGCTACAACCAGGTTTGCCCTCGCCAGTTGCTATTCTGCAAGGATATTTTAAGATAATACTAGATCTTAAGG
Organism: Nannospalax galili; assembly: GCF_000622305.1. NCBI lineage: Eukaryota > Metazoa > Chordata > Mammalia > Rodentia > Spalacidae > Nannospalax > Nannospalax galili. The sequence goes on from NW_008329664.1 coordinate 229,496, forward strand.
ATTGCTTTTTCACTATTCCTTTATATCCTGATGATCGCAATCGCTTTGCTTTTAGCCTTCCTTCTATTAATTTTAGAGAGCCTATAAAAAGATATCAGTGGAAGGTTTTGCCTCAAGGAATGGCCAATAGCCCTACTCTTTGTCAGAAATTTGTAGCTACAGCTCTTCAGAATACTAGAAATCTTTGGCCTTCCATGTGTATAATTCATTATATGGATGATATCCTGATAGCAGGTGCATCAGGAGAAGAAGTGTTGCAATGTTTTGCTCAATTGAAATCTGATTTATTGGATGCGGGTTTGAAAATTGCTCCTGAGAAGGTGCAAATGCAAGATCCTTATTTTTATTTAGGTTTTCAGATTGATGGACAAAAAATAACTGATCAAAAGGCTATTCTTAGACTTGATAAATTACAAACCCTGAATGATTTCCAAAAGCTATTGGGTGATATTAATTGGCTACATCCTTATTTAAAATTGACTACTGGTGACTTGAAGCCTCTCTTTGACATCCTTAAAGGGGATGCAAAGTCAACTTCATCCAGAGAACTTACTGAGGAGGCTAGAGTTGCAATACACAGAGTTGAGGAGGCAATTGCTAATCAATTTGTTACTAATGTTGATTATTGTAAGCCTTTATGGCTCATGATTTTTAATACTCAGCTGTCACCCATGGGTCTTCTTTGGCAAGAACCTACTCATCCTCTTATGTGGATACTTTTACCTGCTTCCCCTAACAGGGTGTTGCTTCCATATTATGATGCCGTAGCTGATTTAATAATTAATGGTCGGGACCACAGTCGTAGATATTTTGGTGTGGACCCTTTTTATATTGTACAGCCGTATACTAAAGCTCATATTAATTGGTTACTTCAGAATTCAGAAACTTGGCTAATAGCTTGTGCTGTATTTTCAGGAGTTATAGATAATCATTATCCACCTGACAAGCTTATACAATTTTGCAATTTGCATACTTTCATTTTTCTGCGCATTACTAGCCATCAACCTTTACCTACTGCTTTGCTAGTTTTTACAGATGGTTCCTCTAATGGGATGGCAGCTTATACTTGGAATGATCAGGTTGTGTGATTTCAAACTAATAAAACCTCTGCACAGCTTGTAGAATTGTCTTCCATTATATCAGTTTTTTCTGCGTTTCCAGATACGCCTCTTAATGTATATACTGACAGTTCATACATAGCTTGTTCTGTACCTCTTCTAGAAACTGTTCCTATCACTGGACATATTTCTGAAGCCGCAGAGCTGTTTTGTCAGTGTCAGCATCTTATTCGCCAGAGAACAGCTCCATGCTTTTTAGGACATATTCGAGCGCATTCTACTCTTCCAGCCACCAGGCTTGTTGCTCTTACTACTGTTTCTAATATTGCACAAGCTCAACAAGCTCATGAACTGCATCATCTCAATGCAGTTTCTTTGCAATTGATGTATAATCTTACCAGGGAACAGGCTAGGCAGATTGTTAAAGGATGTCAGACTTGTGCTTCTCTTCTTCCTGTTCCCCACTTAGGAGTCAATCCTAGGGGACTTGTTCCTAATATGCTATATGCAAATTGGGATGTTTATCATTGTAATGATTTTGGGAAACTTAAGTACGTTCATGTCTGTATTGATACTTTTAGTGGTTTTCTATGTGCTTCCTTGCAAACAGGGGAAGCTGCTAAACATGTTATTACCCATTTGCTTCATTGCTTTTCTATTTTGGGTATTCCTAAAAGTATTAAAATGGACAATGGTCCTGGATATGTTTCTCACGCTTTTCAGAAATTCTGTAATACTTTGCAAATACAGCATACTACTGGTATACCTTATAATCTGCAAGGACAAGGCATAGTTGAAAGAGCTCATTTGCTTATTAAAACTACTTTGCATAAAATAAAAAAGGGGGAGTGGTATCCCAGTAGGGGATCCCCGAGGAATTTTTGCTTTTTATTTTGAATTTTTTGAAATTGGATTCTCATGGTAAATCGGCTGCAGATCGCTTTTGGCACCCGGAAACAAAACAACATTATGCCATGGTCAAATGGAAGGATCCTCTGGATAATTCATGGCATGGCCCAGATCCAGTGTTAATATGGGGCAGAGGATCTGTCTGTGTTTATTCACAACAACATGACGCAGCTCGTTGGTTGCCTGAACGCTTAGTAAAGCAAATAGATACTAATCAATGTTCCAGGGAAGGTGAAGTTTCCCTGAGAAATTTTTTTTCTTCTTTCTGTTTTCTTACAGACTGCAATGGCTTCTGTCTGCTGCATCCTGCTTCTCCTAATTGGCTCTGTTTGGTCACAGACAGTGATGCTGTGGGAATTTCAAGTTAAGGAAGGAGAAACATATTCTGATGATGACATGAAGATCATCGGCACTGCCCGTTGTTCAGCGCAGGGTTGTCAAACAACCATTGTCTTTCCGATCATTTCATCTATTTTATCCTCCAAGTCAAAACCTTTCCTCTGTTTCACCTATGATAATAAAGGCAGCTGTCTTGCAGATAGTGATACATATGTCAGATGTAGGTATTGGGATTGCCGCCTTCATGATGCTTTTAGCAAAAATGGCATATTGAGTTATGATAATGGTCAATTCATAATTCATATAAATGATCCTTGGAATGTCAGGTGGCAGGACGGAGTCCAAGGAAAGATGTTTAATAGAGATCACAGAAATAGAGGTTTGAGTTACAGGCTTCCATCTGGGTTTGCCTTACTCCCGGCAGCGTCCGTAAATATTTCCCACTGGTTGGTCCCTGCTGCTATTGATAAACAGGTAAAACAAGTCATTATCATGAGTGAAACTAAGCTTCAGTCTGCTATACGTTCAAATTCAAATTCTACTCTTAATCTTGCTCTTTGGCCTAATTACTTAAACTTTGCTTTGCAGTTGATGAATCTTTCTCATATTAATGCTTCATCGTGTATGTTGTGTGCTTCTTTGACTCGGCCTTTGCTGGCCGCTGTACCTGATAATGATTCTTCTGCACTTAGTACTGCTGTTGCTGGCATTATACTTTCTCCTCCTATGTCATCAATTCCGTTACTTCGTAATCCTGCTCACAATATCTCTCTTTGTTATGTTACCACTGTTTATGTTTCTCCTTCTTTTATATGTCGTAACAATTGTTATGTTAGTTCACCTCTATATGCTCCTCCTCTTACGTCTTTCTGGTGCAATGAATCTCTGTATCAACAGATCACTGTTTTCTCTCCAGGACCTTGTGTATTAATTACTATTGTACCCCAGCTAAATATGTATACATCAGAAGAGTTTGCTTGGCTACTTCGCCCCCATATTAAAAGAGGGGTGTTTATTCCTTTTGCTATTGGGATAGGACTTACTGTTTCTGCTAGTCTTTATGCAGGAACTTTGGGGCATACTCTTTATACTGCAAAGGAATTTAATTCCCAATTACAGCAAGTTATAGATTCTACCGCCAGTAGCCTTGCATCCTTGCAACGCCAATTAACTTCTTTTGCTCAAGTTGCGCTTCAAAATTGTAGAGCCCTTGATCTCATAACTGCGGAGAAGGGGGGTACTTGTCTTTTCTTACAGGAAGAATGCTGTTTCTACGTCAATGAATCAGGATTGGTGGAACAGAATATACAGACCTTGAGGACCATCAGCTATAAGCTACATAATTACTATCAGAGCCCTTCTAGATGTCTGGATTCCCCTTTTATTTCTTGGATTCCTTCTATGACATCCCTTATTATTATCCTGCTTCTTCTCACACTTGGGCCATTTTTAGTGAAAAGGCTGTTAGTTTTTATTCAACGGCAGATGGAGGAGCTCCATTTGGCTAAACCAATACAGGCCTATTACCATCGCCTTGATCTTATGGAGCAAGAGCTGATTGGGACACACTGCTATGATGGTGCTACTAGCCATCTCCCTTGAGAGATGAACTGGACAGCCAGAGACAGGTGGGTGAGAATCTCCCCTTGTAGCGACCTAAGACAGGAGGGTAGCCTATTGCTGCTGCCTTATCCCATGACGGGTAAGAACTTGGGGAAAGATACTCCAACCTAAGAGAGGCGCAGTTCCCTAAGGGAGCAATCTGTGATCCCTAAGCTCTATAAAATAAAAAAGGGGGACCTGTTGGGAGCCTGGGAGCCTGAGGTTCAACTGAGTCTCAGTTTTCCTCTCAAAACTGCTGACAGGCCTGAGCTGGCAGCTTTCCATTCTGCCCGCAGCCTTGGCCTGGAAACTCTGGCAGGCGGCCAGGGCCCACAGCCTTGGCTCGCAGCTGGGGCTTACAACCTTGGCCCAAAACCTTGGCTTGAAGCCAGGGCCAGATAGCCTTGCTAGATAGCCTTGGCCCACGGCCTTGCTCTCCTTTTCAGCATATGGTTCTATTCTTCCATAATCAAATATTCCTCCCTTAATGTGTGTCAGAGCCCTCATGCTCTGACTGAGGTAATGGTTTGTAGTCTGTGTTCCTTTGTTCTCATTCTCTATAAAAACTCATGCTTGGGCTTCAATAAATGAGACTTGATCAGACTCCTGTCTTGTCTCCATTTCTCTTGTCGCTTGTCCCATCCACGGCCCCACCCCCCCAATCCAGGTACCCAGGAGGAAGTTCTGCAGGTCGGAACCGAGTTGCATTGTGGAGTGGCTAACCACAAATATTAATTCTTCCAGTGCATGAGTATGGGAGGTCCTTGCATCTTCTGCTGTCTTCCTCAATCTCTTTCTTTAAAGATTTAAAAATTTTGTTGTCAAGATCTTTGATGTCTTTGGTCAAGTTTATTCCACAATATTTTGTTCTTGCAGCTATTGTGAAAGGGAGTGTTTCCTTATTCTTTTTCTCCAGTTGCTTGTTATTGGCATAAGGAAAGGCTACTGACTTTTGTAAATTAATTTTGTAACCTTCCACTTTCCTGAAAGTGTTGATCAGTTATAGGAGTTTTCTGGTGGAACGTTTTGGATCTCTTAGGTATAGCATCATATAGTCTGAAAAAAGGATAATTTGACCTCTTCTTTTCCAATTAGTATTTCTTTAATTTCCTTTTCATTTCTTATTGCTCTAGCAAGAGTTTCAAGCACTATATTGACAAGTGGTGGAGATAGTGGACATCCTTGTTTGGTTCCTGATTTTAATGGAGATGCTTCCAGTTTTTCTCCACTTAGAATGATGTTGACTGTGGTTTTGCTCTGTATAACTTTAATTATGTTGAGGTATGTTCCCTCGAGTCCAATTCCCTTTAATACTTTTATCATGAATGCAGGCTGAAATTTGTGAAAAGCCTTTTCTGTATCTATTGAGATGATGATGTGGTTTTTGTTTTTAAGTCTATTTATATGACTGAAGACATTTATTGACTTTGGTATATTGAACCATGCCTACATCTCTGGAATAAAGCCTACTTGATCATGGTGAATGATCTTTTTGATGTACATCTATCTGTATGTGGTTTGCAAGTATTTTGTTGAGAATTTTTGCATCTATATTTATTAAGGATATGGATTTATGGTTTTCTTTCATTTCCTCTGGTGTATAATTGTTCCTTTCTCCCTTCTTTGTATTTCTTCAAGTATTCTTTGAAGGGCTGGTTTCTTGGACATGTATTCTTTCAGGCTATTCATGTTATGGAAGATTTTTCTTTCCCCCTCAACTATGATAGACATTTTTGCTGGGCAAACTATCTGGACTGGCATCTATTGTCATATAGACATGGAAATACCTTGGTCCATGCTTTTCTGTGTTTCCTAGTTTGTATTGATGAATCAGCTGTAATTCCAATGAGCTTTCCTTTATATGTGACTTCTTTTGCTGCTTTCAGTATTCTCTCTTTGTTCTATATATTTAGTATTTATACTATGATATGCCATGTCCTGTATCTTTGGTGTTCTATGTGCTTCTTGTAGTTGTATGGGGATGTCTTTCATTAATTTTGTGAAATTCCCTTCTATAATTCTATTTAAGATCTTGTCAATGCCATTAACCTGAAATTCTCCTTCTTCCTCTATGCCTATGATCTGTAGATTTGCTCTTTTCATGGTGTCCCATATCTCCTATATATTACATTCCTTGTTTTTAAAAATTTTTCATAATATTGCTTGAGTGGTCCAATTCTTCAATTTTATGCTCCAGTGTTGATATTCTGTTTTCCATGTCAGTCATTCTAGTGGTGAGGCCTTCCTCAGTTGTTTCCAAGTTGGCTTATTGAGTTTTTCACTTCCTTCTTTATTTCAGTCTGAGTTTTTCAATGTTTCAATATCTTTTGTGAATTCAGTCAGAAGTTTATCCCTATCTTCTTTGAGTTCTTTGATTTGTTTGTGTGTTTTTTAAATTTGTTGAATTCCTTGATCATGTTTATGGTTGTTCTTTTAAAATGTGTCCTGGGTTATTCCTAGAGGGTTCTCCTTGCAGAATTCTTCTATAGGACTGGTGGAATATTGTTATTTTTATTTATTATTTTTTATTGTGATTCTGGTATGAAAATCAAGTGTTCATCTTTGAGTTGAGGTTTGCTTCTGTTTGTATTATTGTTATGCCTTAGTTGTCTTTATATTGGGTTTGTAGATCTCATTCACCTAGGTTTCAGGTTCTCTCAGATTTTATTTTGGAGGGAACTGATGGCTTTAAATCAGCTACTCGAGTTCCCAAAGAAGCCCCAGTCAGGTTCCAGTCGGGTACACTCAGGCTTCCTTCTAACATTTGGACTACTACTAGCTGGTGCTCAGAGCACAATTTGGAAGATCCCTAAAGGGAGTCCCAATTTTGGCATTCTCTGCTGAGTTCTCAGCCCCTACACTAGGCAGAGGCCAGATCAGATGTTCTCAGGCTGTCTGCTAAGTTCTAACCTGGGGCAGAAGTCTGCTTTGGTGCTGTGGGAAGGGCCTCAAGTAATTCCAGTTAGGTGGTTGTGTATGTCATGATTTGGGGGAGCTCACCACCATGTAGAGGCAGAGATCCAGGTGCTCTCAGGTAGTCTGCTGCGTTTTCAGCTTCTAAGCCAGACAGAGGCCAGAGCAGCCACTCTTGGGCTACCTGAGTTCTCAGCATCTAAGCCAGACAGAGGTCAGCACAGCCTTATTGGTTTTCTTAAATGTTGCCTTATTCATATTTGCTTAAATTATGCTTAAATACATGAAATTTGAAAGTGATTTGTGGCCTTGCTTTTCTGAACTCTAATTCTGTGAGCTTCTCTCGGGATTTTAATAGTTTCCCTCTCTCCTCATTCATGGTTTAAAAGTTCTCTAGCCTAAGATCAACAGTTCTAGAACCAGCTACATGTGGGCAACATGAAGTGAACTCACTAGTATGTAGATAAATATAGATAGCTGATTGATAGATAGATAGATGATAGCTAGCTACCTAGCTAGATGATAGATAGAAAGATAGAAAGATAGATAGATGATAGATAAATAGATAGTTACATAGATAGATGATGATAAATGGATAGATGATACATAGATGACAGATAGACAGACAGTCATATAGATAGATAGATAGGTTTGTATATGATAAAGATAGATATGCTTTTAGGAGGTGAATTATGCACAGCAACCCAGGATGAATTGGAGGAGAATCAGAAGTAGAAATCAATAATGAAGATTCTCAAAAAAATTAAAAATAGAATTTCAGCATGGTCCAGCAATCATTCCTAGCTGTATGTATCTGAAATACTTAAGTCAGTATCCCAGAGGTAAGGACCCACAACAGAAGTCCATCAACTAATACATAACCATAAGGAGGAATGAAATTAGGACTTTTGCAGGAAAAAGTATGGAACTCCAGCTTACAGCATTAAGCAAGAAAAACATGACTTAAGATAAACTGCACATTGATGCCTCATAAGCAATAGACATGTATTTATATAAATATATTTCATGTAAAATACACGCCTATGCTAGAGTGATTGCAGAGCATATAAATAGATCCTGGATTCAATTCCCACAGTCTTGATATATACATGAATGGAGAGAAAGATCTAGAGGGAAGAAGGGAAAACAGGTGTGGGCAACAGGGAAAAAGAAAAGTTAATATGTTTTCCCTCACATAAGAAATCAAGACTGGATTACAAACATATATGCACATGCATATATAGGAATGCAGAAGAAGGAATGTTTGGTGGAGCAAGGTGGTGAAGAGAGTGTGTTGGGGGAAAAGGAAATGATAGGTGAGGGGAATATGAGCAAGATGGCATTTATGAACCCCAGTATTCTATAAATGGATATAACTATTATTTAAAAAAATGAAAATAGGTGTGGTAGCATATGTCTTTAATCCCAGCACTTGGGAGGCAGAGGCAGGCTGATCTCTGTGAGTTCAAGGTCAGCCTGGTCTACATAGCAAGTTCTAGGCCAGCTGGGACTACAAGGAGACCCTGTCTCAAAAAAGACTGAAAAAAACAAATGAAAATATTTCCTGGGATAAAATTATTGTCAAATTATTTGCATATGATTTTCTGGAAGTACTTAGATGCATATCATCTGTAAAATGTACACATAAGAAGACATCACAAAAGTGGTACGCATTCCCTCTACCCTCGAGATGGCTGTCGAGGAATATGGCCTCATCTTTAAGAAGTGATGGCAATTCCATATGGAGAGCTTGGCTTTTTCTGACATCAGTAACTCTATATATAGAACATATTTATTTTATGACTGATATGAAACATTTGATTTGAACACTTGATTGAAATAGTTATTGACTTTGCAGTTCTCCTTCCTTTTCACATGGGCACTAGAGTCTTTCTCAGTTGTGTTTCTTCTTTCTCTGTAGTCAGTGGGCCAATTCCCCCCAAAATAGCATCTTAAGTCTCACATGTGTTTTTGCATATCTACATGTGTTCATAAATATGCCCCAAAATAATTCCACTGAAAAGAGAAAATTAAAAACAAAGTTTTAAGAAATTATGAAAAGTCTTTTTAAAATTTTAATAGCACATTAGATGCAAAGGTGAATCAACTTGACAGTCTTTGCAGTATTCAGTGTATCCATCAATGCTCTGATTCTCAGGTCCTCACAACTTCATTTGGGAAATGCAACCTGTGCAACTGTGCACATTTAGTTCAGGGCAGATACAATGTTCTCAGTACAAGTGAAGAGTATAGACTAGACAGATGATTGTACTGTTTAGTATTTAATTAAACTCTGACCATTTTATGATAAACGTACCTAAAAAGTGTGTGCGTAGAAAGTGGTGTACAAACAGATCAACTTAGAGCAGAAGTAGAGGCCCAAGTCTCTATGGTCAATGCAGTGGTTGGAAGCTGTCTGAAGAGGATGACTCCAGAGACACTGGCTGAAGAAACAATAAATGACCTTTACCTGAAGATAGAGCCAAGATGTTACAGGAGAGATTGTGCTAACCACAAGACCAAACATGGTTCCCCACTGCCTGTCCTGGAATAATATTCATGGTTTACCTCCCCATCAAAAACACACAGACAGGGCAACTGGATTGCCTTTGACTTGGAAGGTGGGGCATTCTTCCTCATGTAAAAAGACAGTAAAGTGAAATTTATTTAGAAAAGGAGCCATTCAGGCCTGGTTTCCTATGTAGGAATCAGAGAGTTTTCTCATACGTCACCCAACACTTATTGTTGGTCATGGGAAGCTGATGAACCTTTTTATTTTGCAAGCAAACCCCCTCATCCCTGCTTTGTTAACAGGAATGTGAAAGGGATGAAGGAGTCTCATGTTGGTGTCTCCTTGAAAGATGTGAGTGCTTCAAGGACACAGGCCTGCATAGGAGCGACATTGTGAGGCTGAGGAGGCACATAGGTGATTGAGGGCACTGGCCATTGTGTTCTTTCTAGTAGATATCCAATCTCCCACCACAGAATTCTACCCCACCCAACAGGAACATGCTTAGAACTTGAAGGCAGTACATATTCTAGGGTACCAGAGAGCTGTGGATTTTCCCTTTCTTCTTGATGAGTTACACAAACACTAAAGAAGATCACCACCTGGGTCAGTATCTTCTTTGCCTACAATTCTAGAAGCAAGACTATTGTTAATGGACATATAATTGCTTCATTTTTGCATATTTTCAGCATGCAATTGAGAGTTTCCATGGATACCAAAAAAATACAACATATCTCCTACAAAGAGTCCATTTAAAAACTGCGACCAAATACAGTGGCTGAGGGTTTGGGTTGGGAACATACTTGATTTATAACAAGAATATTTGAGGGAAAGAAGTATATTTTAATTGGAAAATTTTTGTGATGGAGTGTTTATTTAAATCACATATTTAGTCAATCAGGATTTCCCTTTAGTCTTACATCAGCTGCTTCTTAACCCAGTTCAGGAATACTCACTTTTACTCATTTGCTGTTTTTTTCTTGGCTGTTCTATCTGATTTTATTCTCACAGGTATATAATAGGAGTTACCAGAAAGATGACTCTCAAGGAAACATGTCGGGAAACAATTTCAACAGCCCAGCAGGTTTCAACCTACTGGGCTTCTCTAATCAGCCCCACCTGGAGGCCTCTCTTCTTCTGGTCATCTCTGACATCTACATTGTGACTTTCACAAGGAACACGGTGATCTTAGTCGTGGACCACAAAGTCCACACACCCATATACTTACTTCTTGCCCTTAAACCTATCCTTCTGGGACCTTTGTTTCATGATGAGCATGGTTCCCTGAATGCTCTGGAATCTCAAGAGCCCATAGTAGATGATCAGCTATGCTAATTGTGTGATTCATCTGTACACTGCTTTGGGACTGGGCTCCACAGAGTGTCTCCTGCTGACAGTGATGGCCTACGACCACTTCATTGATATACATAAATGTAATGTATGTAAATCTAATCTACTACATAAAACAAACTCAAAGACAGAAACCCCACAATCATTTCATTAAATGTAGAAAAGGCCTTTGACAAAATCTAACATCCATCCATGAGAAAAATCATAGAGAACCTAAGCATACAGGGAACATATATCAGCATAATAAAGGAAATATATCAAAAACACATAGCCGAAATCATACTAAATGGGAAAAAACTGAAAGCATTCCACTAAAATCAGGACCAAGACACATACATATACTTTCTCCATTCCTGTATAATATAGTACTTGAAGTCTTTCCTAGAGCAATAAGATAAAGGAAGGATCTAAATGGGATACAAATTGAAAGGAAGGAGTCAACATATCTTTATTTTCAGATGATATGATTCTATACATAAGGAATCCTAAAACTCCACCAGAAAACTCTTAGAAATTATATTGAACGTTTAGAAAAGTAGCATGATATATAATTGACAGCCTAAAATCAGTGGCTTTCCTATATACCCACCAGCAAACATACTGGGAATTAAATCAGGAAAACAGTTCCACTCATGAAATCTATATAGCACTTTCAATAAATCTAAAAAAGGAAATAGAATACCTGTAAAATAGAAACTTTATGACAATGAAGAAAGTAATTGAAGAGATATTAGAAGATGGAGAGAGCTCCCAGGCTTAGGGATTGGTAGGAGTAATATTGTGCACATGGCCATCTACCAAAATCAATCTACAAGTTAAATGCAATGCCCATTAAAATTCCAGCACAATTATTCACAGAAATTGAAAAAGTAATCTCAAATTTCATACAGAAACACAAAGAACTAGGATAAACAATATAAAACTAAACAATAAAAGACCTGCTGGAGGCATTACCATCCATGATCTCAAACTCTACTAAGGAGCTACAATTAAAAAAGAAAGAATGAAACTGGCATAAAACAGACAAATTGATTAGTGGAATAGAATTGAGGACCCAGATTTAACTCCACACATTTACAGTTACCTGATTTTTGACAAAGGAACCAAAAATACAAAATGGAGAAAAGACAACATTTTCAATACACTGTGCTGGTTAAACTGGGTTAGCACGTGTAGGAGAAGGAAGCTAAAACCCAGTTCCTCACCATGCACAAAACTTAATTCTAAATGGATCAAGGACATAGTACCCAATACCCTAAATCAGATAGATGAGAAAGTAGGGAATATACTGGAACTCACAGGTACAGGAAGGTATTAACAAGACTCCTATAGTGCAAGCATTAGGTCCCACATGAAAAATCAGACCACATGAAACTAAAGAGCTTCTACAATTAAAAGACACCATAATTCCAGTGAAGAGGAAACCTGCAGAATGGGAAAAACCTTTACCAGCTATGCCTCTAATAGAGACTAGTATCTAGAATATACAAATAATACACACAAAAAACTAGACATCAAAAACCAACCAATTAAAAAGTGGTACAAGTGTATAAACAGGGAGTTCTGTAAAGATGAACCATAAATTATTGAGAAATACTTTTATAATGTTCAGAATCCTTAGTCTTCAAGGAAATGCAGATTAAAACTACTTTGAGATTTCATCTTACCCCACTCATAATGGCAAAAATAAAAAAAAAAACATTTTTGACAAATGTTGGTGAAGATGTGGACAAGGAGGAACTCTTATACACTGCTAATGGCAGTGCAAACTGGTGCATACACTATGGAAATCTGTGTGGAGATTCCACAAAAAGATTGAAATTGATCTACTATATGAGTCCACTCTTCCACACTTGGGTATATACCCCAAAGACTCTATACCCTACCAAAGAAATACCATGTTATTGCTGCCATTTTCATAATAGCCAGAATTTGGAAACAACTTAGATATTCTTCAACAGATGAATGGATAATGAAGGTGTAGTACATGTACACAGTGGAATATTATTCAACTCTCAAAACTGAAATTATGAAATTCTCAGGTAAATCGAAAAAACTGGAAACAATCAACCTGAGTGAGGTAAGAGGTAATCCAGACTCAGAAAGACAAATGCCCCATGTTCTCTCTCATAGGTGGATGCTACCTTTGACATCTTAGATACACATGTTTCAATTAAAAAATTTAGAGATGTCAAGAAACTGATAAATGGCTGTGTGGGTAGTCAGGAGGCTTCCAGAGAGCTGTGAATGCAGTGATATAAAGGGGATAAGGGACCATAAGTAAGGGCGAAATGGTGTGTGGAATGGGTTGGTAAGAGAGTGGAGGGAGTATGGGGTGGGATAAATAACACTAAAGGCTTATAGAAAAAGCCATATGGAAATCTACCACCATAGAATTACTTGAAGTGTATACATGTAAATCATGAAAGAGAATAAGAGGAATTTTTCTATGACAGGGGAATGTTGTCCTTTCTAGATGTCTTAGGATAATGAAAAAAAAAGAGTCCTCAATACCAGGAATGAACTTCCTCTCTAGAAGCTGTTGACCAGGGTCTCATAGACTTTCAATCAATATTGGCCATTTCCCTTGCTCTTGGTTACCCACCAGAACTTGATGGTAAGACTCTACTGCTGAAGATATGAGAACAGTCAGGGAGAAAACATGCTGGTGCTGACTTCAGAACCTCATTTCTACTGGCTAGTGTTCATGGTGCTGGAAGGCACTCTGCAAGCTACTAGAAGGGAAAAAAAATCATCATCGTCTTTACCTAGCTGTAAATCCTGTGAAATACAATAAAAACTGGCCTGACAAGATAAGTCCACTGGTGTGACACTGGAATACATATAATGGGAGTAACCAACCACTCTTTAATTTGATTTAAGGTTCACTTCCTATGATGGAGCCCATACCCGACAATGATATCAGTCTTAGGAACCTGAGACTAAACAGGTCTCAATACATAGAGAAGAAGTTAATACTAGTTTAGTTTTCTATTAAATATTTGCTGTACTAACTGACTCAATGATTTATTATTATACATATAGATTAATGCATCTCAACTCTCAGCAGAGAAGTTTCTTTATGCAGCTGATGGTGATTAACACAGAAACCCACAATTGGCTGAAGAGTGCTTATCCCTGAATAGTACATCTGTATCAAACTTCTGCTTCCCAAGGTTCAGGGATTGTTGTGGAAGAGGGGGAGAGAAAGATTGTAAGAACCAGAGGTAGTAGATGACCATAAGGAAATAGTTTGTCAGACAGTTGGTCAGTTGTTAATATGAACTCACAGCAAGGCTGACCATGCAGAATTTCTATGCAAGCTCAAGCCAGATGAAATCCCAGCATAGACATGAGGAAGTGGGTAAGAAATGCTAGCCCCACCTAAAGAAATTGTTGCATCAGATGGCTTCTGGGAAGGGCAGAGACAGTCTCTTTCAAAGATGGGACTCTTGGTAGGCTAAGCATGCTCCAGTGGATGGACCCACACTGAAGGATATTTGGAGACACATTAAACTCTATAGACCTTACTATATGTACTATAGAGTATATTAAGTTGGGTGTGGGGGCAACAAGGGAAGGTGAGAATAGGGTAGGGGATCTAAATACCATCAAATTCTATTGTATGAAAACTATCACAGTCCAGTAAAAAAAAAGAAATTTAAAAAAGAAAGAAACAGAACTCTCAGCACAGCAGAAGCCTTGCTTTTTGCTAGCTACTTTTCAGGTACTAAACATGCTTAGCAACTCTTTGAGAATGCCAATTTACTATTCTGTGCTCTTTCAATTTTCTAGGAAAACTAAAAAGTAGAAGACAGATGTACAGATGTACAGATTTTTTGTGTTATACTCAGCTGGATAACATTAAGTTCTGTACATCTGTATTGTTAAGTCTCAAACCCTGGAAATTACAAAAATGAAACACAACCAAGTTCCCTGAATGCAGACCTCACTCCTTCAGTAATTTTTCCTCTACTGTCCATTTTCCATGTCAGGATCCAATCCAGGATTTGAGTAGCGAATATTCATTATGTATTTTACTCTAATCCAATCTGTGGTAGTAAATTAACATTTTCAATTTAATGACCACACCTTTGAAGAAGAAAAAAAAATCCAGAAGCTATTTACTAGAACATCTCTGCATTTGGATTTGTTGAACATTTCTCCCTTTGAAGCTCCTGTGTTTTCTATAAGAAGCTGCACCCTGTCTCCATTTCTTTATTTTCCAGCACCACAGATTTTTCCGGGTCATTTCCCTTTCCCTTGGAAACAGCTCTGCATCGAGCCCTGCTTCCTTTTCTTAGGAATTTCATTTAGAAGCCCATCACCTGGGCACTGAGAATTATATGTTCTAGTCCAAAATCATCCCCTTATCTGGGCTGAGGAATACTGAATTGTATCATAACTTGGAAAATCTTCAATGCATTGTGTCATATACATGCAAGTCAAATGCATACAACTCATAAATCACACAAAATCTTACGATAATTTATATTATTTTTTAGTTTATTGTTTGTCTTTCATCTTTCAGTCAATATTTTGTCTTTAAGTTAAAAATTGTCTTTTCTTTCCTTCCTTCACTTTTTTGAAGAAGTAACACTTTTTCACAAAAAGTGAAAAATGATGTAGCAAGTAAAGGAAAACATGCAAAAACCCAACAAACAAACAAACAAACAAAACCAAAATAATAGCCAAAAGCATCTACAAAATATTTACCATATTTTCTTTCATGTTTTGAAGTAACTAGTTCCAAAACTTAACAGTTTGATTTACTGGGATCTTACACATTTTTATGGCTCATATTATTCACAAAAGCATTCACAGACTGTTATTATATGCCAGTAATCCCTGATATTTAATGAAGTAGCATGATTCAAACAAACAGTTACCAGGGAACAAATAGTCATGTGTTTTAGGCACATGGATGGCAGAAGTCACCAGAAGCAACAGGATTTAGTCAGATATCTGAGATTAAACTAGGTACTTTAGATTCTTAAATGGGATGAAAATATGACAGTAAATCAACGCTTTTTTATTTTCCTCTTCTAAAAAATTAGTAGCTAATTTTCTTCCAGAATTTACAATTAAAATATGGCACTGATTCCAGAAATGGTTCTGAAATTACAGGGATAGTTATTACAGAGGCACCTTATAATATGTGGGAAGCGTGTGCCAGTTTTATTTCTTCAGACCTGCTGTCTGTGCATCCTCTTCTGTGTGGTCCTCACTACCTATATATTGTCAGAATCTTTCTCCTGCCCAGAGTTCTCCACAGTGCTGCCTTTACTTCCTTGTTTCGTAATGTGTAGATTATGGGGTTCAGCATGGACGTCACTGCTGTATAGAAGAGGGCCAGGAGTTTATCTGCTCCTGGAGAGTGACCAGATTTTGGCCTCAAGTAGGTGACAGATCCTGACCCATAAAAGAGTGTTACTACAAGTAGGTTGGAGGAACATGTGGAGAGGGCTTTATGGCGGCCCTCAGGGGAGTGCATGACCAGCACTGCAGCTAGAATTCTGCCATAGGAAGCAATGATCAGTAAAAATGGACTGGAAATGCAGAGGACAGCAGCCACAAAAATCACAGCCTCATTCTTGTATGTATCCCCACAGGCAAGTGCGAGGATGGGGAGGAGGTCACAGAAGAAATGGTCTATCTCACAGGGACCACAGAAGTCCAAGGAGAAAATGAAAGTGGTCTGTAACAAACCTACTATGCAGCCCAGTCCCCAAGACACCATGGCCAGTTGGGCACACACCCCATGACCCATTCTTGTTGCATAGTGCAGTGGGACACATATGGCCATGTAGCGGTCAAAAGCCATGGCTGCCAGAAGGCAGCACTCAGTGATGCCTAAGAATGAGAAGAAAAACATCTGTGTGGCACAGCCCACCCGAGAGATTCCTCTGGCTTTGCTCACAAGGCTCTGTAGCATCTTGGGTACAACAGAGCATGTGTAGCCAATCTCCAGGAGAGACAAGTTGGTCAAGAAGAAGTACATGGGGGTGTGGAGGGCTGGATTGGTCCAGATGGCCAGAGTGATGACTGAATTTCCCATCAGGGATGCCAAGAACATGAGGAGGATGAGGGTGAACAGCAGGAAGCACTCTCCAGGGACCTCAGATAACTTGGAAAATGCAAAGCGTTTGACAGACACGCTGTTTTCCTGCCACAGAGAGCAGTTGAGACTCATCTCCTGGAAGGGAGAAGAAAAAATCATCAGAAGGTTCCTGTGGATGAGGAAATTAGTGACTTCATTACGTTCAGAGCCTCAGTTAAGTCAGAGAAGGAAATCTCTACCTACAATTATGAAATCCCTGTTTAGAAATGACCATTCCTCCCCTTACCTTTTCAAATCAAATCCTTTCTCTGTTGACCACATCAGTTTGTTTTTCCAAAGTGTACCATCTTCCAAAACATTGTTAAAGTGTTAAAGTTATGTGGCATGCTGGTCCCTACCTATAGTCCCAGCTGTGAGGGAGCTGAGGCAGAGGCTTACCATGAGTCTTAGCCTAAATTACAGTGTAAGGCATGCTTTCAAATAAAGGGAGCGAAAAAGGGTTAATTGCTGCTCAGTTCTTATTTTTCTTTTTTGTGTTTCTCATTAATTAGTTGTCAATACCACCAAAGGTCTCTCTGACCTCCTAGTCGCTCTGAATTTCCATTGCCATGCACAAGTTCTCTTCAATCTTTTCAGAGATTATTGGGCCCAGAGTATTCTGTGCTCACTGCAGGTGGCACTCAGACCCAGCAGGTAACAAGTACTATTTTCTCTCTGACCTCCTAGTCCCTCTGAATTACCATTGCCATGCACAAGCTCTCTTCAATCTTTTCAGAGATTATTGGGCCCAGAGTATTCTGTGCTCACTGCAGGTGGCACTCAGACCCAGCAGGTAACAAGTACTATTTTCCCCAAGTGGAATTCCTATTTTAGAGAAAGAAATGTAAAGTCAAATCAGTGATGCCTATGTTGCACAGAATCAAGCCAGGGCATGTCCTGGTGTCTGAAGGTTTTCAAGGCGATGGTCTGCAAAGCATCTTGTGAATGGAGACAGGAGCTGAGAAGTGAGAGGGAAATCAGTCAGTGAACAAAAAGCACCCCAGACTCTCTGCTCACAGTTGTGTGTGTGGCTGAGCACAGTCAGCCCTGAACTATTTTCTTTATATAAAATTACCCAACCTGGTTGGCAGGAAGCCTTAGCCCTAGCTGAGGATGTTTTGGAAATTGATTGCTGCTGGGTGCTGGAAGAGGAAGTCTCAGTTTTCCTATCTGGTAAGTTGACCAGAACACAAGAAATAGACCAGCACCCAAGAGTCTTAGAAGCACAGATTAGACTGGATAGGCCTTTAATATAAAGACAAATAATAGTAGAGGCCATGACATTTGAGGGGGGTAATAAGGTAGGGTTGGAGAGTGGGGTAGGGCCTGAATGTGATCATGCCCTAAAATAAATGAAAGATTACAAAAGTTTTGCCATCCTTTAGTACATCATGTTTGCTCAGTAAAAGTTGTCATTTCCTGTATTTTAAAGTCCATATTTCTTGATATCATTTATGTGAATCTATGAATCAGGTTGCTGACGTATTTGAAATAAAATAGGGACTTAGTCTTGATATGTAGCCCAGACTGGCCTCAAATTTACACTGTCCTGCCTGTGTCTTTTGAGTGCTGGAATGACAGCAATGGGCCACCACACTTGGCTTGATAAAGTCTTATTACCTTTTATCTCTATGGACCTCACATTACAGTCTTGTCAAGCTGCACACCATGTTTACACACTTGGTTTTTTATTGTTTATGTTCTCACAAGAGGCTAGGCTAGCACAGGCCTGCTCAATCACTTAGCATGGTGAACTCTTCAATTCCCACAGCTTTGCCTTCTCTAGAAGTCACTAGCTCTGCCTCCTTGTCTCTGCCCCAATCAGTTACATCTTCTGCTGTCTGCGATGCACTTTAAGTGCTAGACAGCCCTTTCCACTTTGGGGTGATCACTGCTCATTTCTGTCCGAGTACAGCCTCTGACAGAGACTGAGTGTGGAATTTGTTGTTTTCTTTAGCTCTTCATTACATCTACCACTTTTGCCAGTCAGTAGGCACTGGTGAGGCTCAAAAGGTTTCTGTTATGACCTCCATTTTCAGTGTTGATTGGATGTGTTCAAGGGATGGCTAATTAGGTGAAGCGATTTTAATAGCTCACATCCCATCTTACATAGTATAAAGACCAAAGCCCACTCTGTTTGGTTCTCCAAGAATGATCCATCCCTCTAGTACCTCAGATGCTTCTCACTGAATACAAAATTGAAGTCAAGAAAATGTATACAATGAGATGTTGAGGGAACAGGACACCAGAGTTTCTGTGCCTGCTCAATTCAGTAGAGACTTGAGGCTCTATCTGAGCATGTTCCTCTCATTCCACATGTTGTAATAAAAATATAGCATTCTAGGTATGTATCCCAAGTATGAGAACATTCTCTGTTCTTAGTGAGCAGGTCCTTGCTCTTTTGAGACTGGACTGATGTTTGGATTTTTCCGTTTCAAACGTCAGCCATTCAAAATCTAAACATAAGATGCTTTCCCTGAGAAAGGCAGAGTAAAAAAATATTACCCCCAAACTGCTGACACACTGAGTGTTCCCTATTGATGCATTACACTTTTCAAACAGTATTATAAATATTTCCCTATAATACAATTAATTTAAATATATACATTTCTCATATAACAAAATTCATGTGGAATTGAGTGAAAAAGAAAATTCAAAGAAAGGTTTTGTTATTTTAAATCTAAATATGTTTTTAATGTCTACCTACTCTTTAGTCGTTAGTGTAGTTACCTAAATAGCCCTGAATTTGGAGAGCTGTGTGTTGTCTGTCAATGAAACTTACATACTCATGCTCCCTGCTTTGGATACATACCCAGAATGCTATATTTTCATTACAACACGTGGAATGAGAGCAATGTGCTCAGGTAGAGCCTCAAGGCTCTAAAGAATTGAGCAGGCATGGAAACTCTGGTGCCCTGTTCCCTCAGCTTCTCATTCTACACATTTTCTTGACCTCAATTTTGTATTCAGTATTTTATTGTAGAAATTAGATGATGAAGTTTATTCCTATCATTCTAGTTCAACTATTTCAATGTAAAAATATAAATATTGTTAAGGTACACCTGGGATAAACAGTATAATGACAATTCAAATGCAAGTCCCCTGCCCTTGAGCTTCATGCAAAGGCAATCAGGTCACTGCATGTATCTTCTGTAGTGACTGATCTACAAACCACACTAACAGTCACAACAATGTCATTTATATAGATACAATAAAATCTGAACACATATTCATTCTCTATCAATAGCAAGTTTTAGTTTATAGATGTATATTTATTTTATAGAAGCTTGGTGTGCACTAGGCACTGGTGTGGCTCAGAAGGTTTCTATTATGACCTGCATTTTCAGTGGTGCTTGGATGTATTCAAGGGATGGCTAATTAGATGAAGCGATTTTAATAGCTCACATCCCATCTTACATAGTATAAAGACCAAAGCCCACTCTGTTTGGTTCTCCAAGAATGATCCAGATCAATGGACTTACTGTGTGTGGTGTCACATGATTAGAAATGTGCAGCTATGGACTTGGTCCTTTATCGCAGCTTCTTCTATACTGAAATATTCCTTATTTTCTCTCATCTGTAGGAAAACCTGGTATACTGCTGGCCACTGTGACTGAAACCACAGCTTCTGTACTAGAAACACTCAGGAAGTGTTCATCCCACTGTTAAGTGCTCACTGTGTCTTATATTCTCTAACACTGCACACAAAATACAGACTTTTTAGGAGAAGACTATTTGGAGACTTAACCCTGACCCCTAGTTTTCCCCCAGTTCCTCTCCAAGGACCATTCAGCTGATTGATGCTTTAACCAACCCAGTGGATACTGTCAGATCACCCGACTAGATTTCAAGGTATTGTCCACTATGGGTATCTCCACCTCACACTGATAACTTATGTATTGATTTTCCATAAAATAATTAGCTCAGAACAACTCAAACTATTTTCTGACAGGAGAGCTAGGAGTCTGCATAAACAGTTATACTGTTCAGAGAAGGAGACAATAACTAATTAAATAATGACAAGGACTGAACAGTGCTTAGAGAATCAGCTGTCCATCTTGAACCTTCAATGCACTCTCTCCAGCCCCAGTCTTGGAATACCAGCTGTGGCACATACCTCAGTCACAGCTATGGAAGGGAGAGTTAGGTGGTTAGCGCTTCTGATTAACCTCTTCCTGGCTTTCCCTGTGCCCTCTTTACAGCATGCAGGATACACACACTGTCCCCACTGTGCACTGAGAAATCTTTGTTCCAGCCAGTAACCGCATCTGATGTCAGGAAGATGATGTATCTCAGGAGAGAAAACTGTGTCCCTCACGGCAGTACTTCAACATTACACACAATGACACATACACAGAACACACACACACACAGAATACATACACCACACACATTGACACTGATACACAGAGGCTGTAATCATCATATAAGGGTGCCTTTGAGTTTACATTTTCCAGAAAACAATGGGAATAAATATATTTCACTGCTGTCCTCTCTCTTCTGAGTCCTTACTGAGACCTTCTTCTCACTGGTGAGCATCAGGAGGCAGCCTGATCCCCTCCCAAGAGTCACTCTGGACATTTCTATGTAGGGAAATTCTAATGTTTGGAAGCAAAGAGATTAAGTGGCAGACAGTCAGTGTTAAATGGATGAGTGGCTTGAGTTCATCTTAACTGTCTCTGTCAACTGTCTTGTGACGTCCTCAGAACACAAGACTGGGAAGTCAGGAAACTAGATCATAGACTAACACTATTCATTTTCACTCTATGTGATATGAACTGAAGTGAAATTTATTGAGATAAATTCTTTGATCATTGAAAACTGTTAATACAAATTATTAAAATTTTACCATTTCTAGTATACATCAAAAATTGTTAGGAAAGCTATATGCTTAATTTCAGTATTACATCCTTTTGATGATAGTAACATTTTTCCTGATTATTATAAAAGATTTAAGTCTAGGGCCTGGAGAGATGTCTCAGCGGTTAAGAACACTGACTGTTCTTGCAGAAGACCCAAGTTCAAAGCCCAGCACCGACATGGCAGCTAACACCTGTCCATAACTCCAGTTCTAGGGGATCTGACAGCCTCTCCTGCCTTCGCGGGCATTGCATGACATGGGTGCACTTACCTACGTGCAGGCAATACATGCATACACATAAAATAAAAAAATAAATACCAATTTTTTAAAAAAGATTTAAGTTTAGTAAATAGTTTTCTAGTCAGACATGAGTTTGGCAAAGTGCTTACTTGTTTCTATCAAAAGCAGGTAAAATAAAACTAGAAGTTAAAAGTGTATATTAGTGGGAAAGAAATAAGTAAGGTACTAATACTTATCATTACAGAAAAGTCAGAATCTGAATATCTATCATCTTAATGATATAAAAGAGGAATTGCACAGGAACGTCAAGGAAGTTGGCATAATAGCCTCTAAAATTCCATGGACAACACATACTGGCTCATATTTGAGGAGTTGAAAAGCCGTTAGTAAAGCTAAGCTTAACGTCCCTTAGCAATCCTTCTTATGTGGAAACTTTTGAAGCTCTAGAACCTGATGCTTCCTCAGAACACAAGGCTAGGAAGTCAGGAAACTGGGTCACAGACTAACACTATTTCGTATACTCACAGAAGACAGATAATCTAGGCAGAGTCTTTGAGTCTTTGTAGAGTATTCTCTCAGAATCTTCTGAAATTGGAA
>NW_008329664.1:252877-261281 GCF_000622305.1 Nannospalax galili
ATATATATCCATCATGGTAGCATTTGAATACACAAAACAAATGCCAGTTACATTGACTTGAGAGAGAGACTGCAGCACAGGGATAGGACATTGGGTTCTATAACTTCCTCCTGGACCTCAGGTTCAGTCATGGACAGATTATCCAGGAAGAAAATAAAAAGGAAATACTAGACTTGAATCACACTGAATAAAATGAGCCTGGGAAATAGAAACACTCCATCCCACAGTTTGAGAAAACACAAGGATCTTAACTGCACACGAAATATTCTCCAGGATTAACAGAAAATTCAAACAGAATCCATGTTTTAGAAGCACAGCATCCTCAAACTTGGGATATACCTAAAACAGTTGTAAGAGGGAAGTTTATAACAGTAAACACCTGTATCCAAAAATGCCTCCATAAAGAAGCTGGAAAGATGGGTCAGCAGTTAAGAGCTCATAATAACCTGTGTGAGTCCAGGGTTTGAGACTCAGCACCCATGTTGGGTAGGTGGCACCCACCTGTAAATCCAGCCCCAAAGGGTCCAAGACCATCCTCTGGCCCCCAAAGGTGCATACACATACACTACATACACACACATACACACACACACACACACACACACATATTCATACATATAAATAAAATAACAAAGTAAGTGTTTACAAATGTCTCCATCAAAAACTTGAGAAACAAGATCAAAGAAGCCGCTGCAAATGTCAGTGCTCATGCTGGCCTCTGCTCTTGCTGCTGATCTGTTGTGCTTTCTGGACCCTTCAGGATCCACACTGTCTGGATTCCTCCATCTTTGTAGTAATTTAAAATCAGAAGCACAAGTGATTTACTTTTGTTTTAAAAGGTGTCTACTGTGAGTTCTTGGTGGAATGCCTTCCCTTTGATATTGGTGGCTGGGGAACAATGTCTGGCACCTTGGAAATAGGAGCCCTGAACAGCTGGTGAGCAATGATGCTACTGTATGTGGAAATACCAGTATTTAGCATATCTAAGTTTAGACAGTACAGTATCATCCAGAACTGCTTCAGTCAACTTCAGTAACCAAGGTGACTTTTTAATAGTATTAATTATTTATTCTGTCGTATGAGTGACAGTAAGACAAAAAATAATAAAGTCACTTTTAAATTCAGATTAATATGTTTCCAAGAAACAATTTTCCTCCCTTAATTTGCCCAACTTACAATTTCATAAGGTTTTTACTTCTCCTTGCTTAGCCTATGTAAGGAAACCTGAAAGAACAATGATTTTATATTCCTAATCATTTAAAGGATTTTACAAACTAACGAAGGCTGAATCCCAGAGCCTAGGGATGGAGAGTCACTTTATTTTATGATTCCCCTTGAGTACATACATAAAAGCTAAAACATTTGTAGGAAAGCAGCGTATATTAGTATTGTCTTTGTTATATATATTTTTTCAAATATTGACAAGTGTTGAGCCTATAGTGGATATTCATTTAATGAGTCAGTATTGACAGCAGGAAGACAGTATTGAAACTAATCATAATGTGAACCTAAAATATAAAAATTGCACCTAAATCAATTAGGGTAATTCATACATAATTTCTTGTTTTTAACATTTTTATTGAATTTTTTGATTTCCTTACAATATAATTTGATGACATTTATATCCCCTCGCCCATCCACACCTCTCTACATACCACCCCCACACTCAATTCAATGTACTCTCTCTGTATAATAAAGCCAATAGCTTCTCACTTGAATTCCCACATGTTCTCCAGTGTGGGTTCATCCACTGAAGCTTGCTGTGTAGGACTTTACATGCTGTCACCATTGCTGTGAGTTCACAAGACCAGCTGTCTGGCGAACTCTGGCCCACCCATGATCTTCCACCACCTGAGGCTCCAATGATCTCTCCACCTCCTCCTCTGTTATCCAGATGGCTGTAAACTTGTAAGATTTTTAAGGAACCATGTTATAAATGCACAAGTGAAAAGTCCTCGTCAAGACTCCTCTGATAACCTTTTATTTTGGTAGCGTAGGCATCTGCAATCATCCACAGCTCCAACTGGGCCATGGTCAGAGTGGATTCTTGTAGAATTCTGACTTGAGGGTCCCTCAGTCAATGGTAGCAGTCAAATGCTTGCAAACTTTGGTCAACTGGGTCTGGGTGGGGGGACTGGCTCCCTGCTGCAGGGGCTTCTCCTTCAAGTGCTGCTCTAGCTTTCACTCCCTGAGGAGAAGTTCAGTCATGTTTGCAATGAACTTGGTCATAGATGCTTGAAGAACTTGTGGGTCTGCTTCCACTGGAACTTGGAGCTGCAGTGCTAGATCTCCATCTCCTTATCCATCTCCAGCCTCTGGCCTGTGGCCTACATCCCTGGTTGCCATGGTGGCCTGGCCTGAGGCAGGAAGATCCAAGCTGGGAGGCCACACCCTGCCTTCACAGCCTTGAGGTGGGAAGAGCCACATAATTTCTTAACCTTACATCTTCCATAAAGGAGATAACAATGCTATAGACATTAAATTCTCAATTCTCAAAGGGGTAACTCTCTCTCTCTCTCTCTCTCTCTCTCTCTCTCTCTCTCTCCCCTCCCTCCACATTTTATTAGATTTGAAACACACATCTACTTTACCTGGCAGGAATTGGATTTCTTAGATCTTTCACATGACAGAAATCACCAAAATAAATCTAAATTAAGAAGTGAAAATTCAATATTCACAATCAAGTGAATGCATTTGGATATGGAAAATCAAAATTTTGTTGAAAATTTCTATTGGCAAAGAATCTAACAGAATATAAAAACCATCAACACTCCACCCAAGAGACCTTCTGGAGCATCCCACTGAGGGGTAAGACCCAGGAGTCCAGTGCAGACTTGGGCAGTTTCCAAGAGCCACATTTCTCTTGGTCTAAGTCTCCAGAAGGCCCAAATGTTATGGACTTTCAGGAATACATAGCTAAAGAATGTCTCAAAGACTTCCGACTTTGTTATTAGCACACTCTATTTTTATGTAAAAGAGATCAATCAACAGATACAGTTCATCTAATAAGGAAGAGGCAGTATTAATAAAGAAGAAGGCTCAGAACAAAAGCAATGTTAGGAATTCTGAAAACTCAAAGAGCAGATTTCCCTTCATCAGACAATGATTGTTGGGAAGAAAACAAAGTTGTTAGTCCAGCCGGGACGGCTTTTAGTTTGGTAACTTGGGAAATGAAAGAAAGCGATTCCGTTGTTTGTAGATTTCTGGAGCAACCTGCCAATTTAATTTTGGAGCATGCATGTCAGGTTCACTATGGGTAATGCATCTGGAACAGCTTCTACACCTTAGTTAGGAAAGGTCTGTGTCTTTTCCTCAGGAGAATTTCTCACTCTCCTAAGCTCTTCCTTTTCTGCACCAGCCTTTTCAGAACCCCTTTTATGTCTTTGTTTCTCAGGGTGCAAATGAGGGAGTTTAGAGTGGGAGTGGCAATGGTGTACAAAAGTGTGATGAACTTTCCTTGACTGTGTGCATAGGAGCTGTTGGGCTGGATATAGACAACGGTAATGGTGCCATGGAACAGGACTACCAGCAGCTGGCGGGACCCACAGGTTCCAAGAGCTTTGTGCCAGGTTTGGGTGGACCTTATCCTCATCACTGCTTGGGCAATGTACCCGTATGAGACCAACATGAGAGAGAGGGGGAGGAGCAGCAGCACCAAGGAAGCCACAAAGGACTGGACCTCGTTGGCACGAATGTCTACACAGCCCAATTTGATCATGGCAGGAACCCCACAGATGAAGTGGTAAATCTTGTGGTTCCCACAACGAGGAGGCAGAGGGTGATGGTGCCCTGAATCAGCATGCTGCCCACTCCACTCAGCCAGGCCGTTCCAGCAAGCAACTGGCAGAGCTGCAAGTGCATAACCACGTTGTAATGGAGCAGTCTAGCAACAGCAGCATAGCCATCAAATGTCTTGATGGCCAAGCAGACACACTCAATGGACCCAAGAACCAGAGACATGTGGAGCTGAATAGCACAGCCTGTGGGGGTGATGGTCTTGGAAGGACAATGGAGGTTCCACAGCAGCTGGGGAACGATGCTGGTGGAAAATCAGATATCAAGGAATGAGAGGTTGGTCAGGAAATAGTTCATGTGTGTGTGCAGCACAGACCCACACAGGAGGCCAGGATGACAACTGTGTTGCCCACCAGAGTCAAGAGGTAGGAGATCAGCACTGCCACAAAGAGGATCCTCTCAAGCTATGACTGGTCAGAGAAGTCCACCAGGGTGAAGTTGCCTTCTGAGCTCTGGTTAATCATCACCTACTCATGGGGAGGAGGTGAAACCTGGACAAGTACACATTTTACTTAAACATAGGAATGCAGTGGAATCTGGAATAATATTGAAAGACATGGACCAAAAACTAGAGGATGGAGGTGTGTTGTGTACAGGGTACAGGGTACAGGGATAAAATAGAGAGACAGAGATAGACATAGACCAAGCCCTATATTTCAAGGAGAGTGGAAGATTACAAAGTGCACTGAGAACTCTTAAAAAGTATGAGGATGTTAAAACATACCATGTGGGAAACCGTGGGTAATCAGTGATTACTCAGCTCTTCCAAATTACTTCATTTATTTTTCAGGAAGTGTAACCTATTCTTCCTCAACACCAATTACAAGATTATAGTAACAAATGAAAAAAGAGAGATTCCACACCAAAAACTAGCTCTTGGAAGACATATCTTCAATAGGAAAAGTAGCAAACAAAAATAAATTTTGGGAAAATGCATGGTTATTTCAATTCTTTACCTTTATCAACACCATGTTAAGGATGAAATACACAACAAAAATTTTTAAATTATGTGCTAATGCCATCTTTATATCTTTCTCTGTCAATATTTTTTCTTATGAAAATGGGCAGATTAGAGTATTTTAACAGTCAACAGAGATATCCTAGTAAGTTTTGAATAATTTTAGTGACTTGCAAAACAGTTTTAGACTTCTGTATTTGCCTTTTATTTTAAAGTAACTAAGAGTTTCAAATTTTCATTTTCAATAGACTTGAATATATGTTTTACCAACTATTTTTCTTATGGTAACTTCATAGTATATGTTACAGAATAAGTCCACTTGACTTCTTACTTAAAGATTTAAAATTTTTGTTGTGTCTGCTCATCCTGTATGGTACTATATGTAGGCCTTTTTCAGTATATAGTGCATGCTAGGCACAGTCCTTGCCTTCACATTTTTATACATGTATGTAGTGCATGGTGACCATGATCCCTGTGTTCCCACCTTCATTCATGTATGTAGTGCATGTTAAGCAAGATCACTGCTTTTGTTTAGTTGATGCAAAGACTTTCATGGGTATCTTTGATGAAAGCATTTCCAAGTGGTCTCTATGTTTTGTCATTCAGGCTTCATCACTTGCTCGTGGAAGGCCACCAGAATCATGTAAAATTAGGATAGCAATCAAGATGTAATTATTATGTCTAAAATCACCAGTCTCACATGGCTACTCATTAAGTTCAAGGATCTGTAGAGTTTTGTCCTCTTCCTGTTTTATAGTTTGTCTCCCATGATGTATAATTTCTAGCCAAATCAAAGTTCTAACTGCTTCACCCATCCTGTGTCTGTTCCATAAGTTGACTAATTATGCTTTCCTGGTTATCCTCACCTGTTGTTACTTATTTCTGGAGGAACATCTTCTAAAGAGCACCATAAATCACTAGACAAAAGTCTTCCCTTCTGAATGACTGAGTTACATTGTGTGTAAATTTGCACAAGGACCCATTTCACAGAGCAGGCCAAGTGTCTGAAAGAGAAAGGGAACTGTCTATGAGCAGAGATATTTCTGCTAAATGTCTTTCTTATGGTCTTTAAAATGAAGTCTTACTTTTGAAAAGAGGATGGACATAAAATACATTTTGGACAAGCAGATGTCTTTACCAACTTTTTACATTGCTGGTTGCCCTATTTTCCTCTCCTAACTAGCAAACACTGTTAATAACATCTATTAAATATGGTATAATAGTGTAGTATAACCTTTATTAAGTTACTTAATTAAAAGTTAATGTACCCAAAATTGCATTCATATTTATGGCAGAAGATACATTTTTCCAAGCTTCACGCTTTCAGCATTATTCAGTGAAAATACTTCACTTTTCTGAGGAATTGTGTGACACCAGGTTTTAACACTTGAATGTTGTAAGAAAACACTTTCTGAAAATGTGAGGGTAACTGCATGTATTTGCATTTTCAAGTTTGTCTTCTGATTAGTCATTTTATATACACATGCATATATATGAATATAAATATATATTTACTTATCTTTGGTGAGAAAATAGAAGCTGTGAATATCATAAGTTACATCATTACCTGTAAGTATTTCAGTATGAATAGGATGCCTATTATTCCTTATCATTTTTTCAGAAATGGAATGCTTTAAAGGTAGGGGAGCATGAACATTTACCACAAATAGACAGATAGACATGAACAGTTTCAGAAGCATCTGTGTAACCAAAGCTATGACGGTTAGAAAGACTTCATACCTTTAGAACCTCAGCAAATCCTAAAACTGGAAATAATTTAAGAAAGTTGAGTCACAAGGAAACTCCCCCAAATCCAGGAGATTTTCTTCAAAATTAAGATGACTCTAAAATATGAATTACTTCAAATTTAATCTTACAAATAGTGGAAGTCAATTTAATGTGTTTGTTGTAAACTATAAAAACCATTTAACATGCTAAAAGATGGAGGGTTATTAGATGAGTCATAAGAAAATAATTACTGTTTTCTTAATTTACTACTGAGGACAAAATGTTTTTAAACTTAATATTTTTAATTATTGTATTTATAATGTTACCAGTGTTATTAAAATATACTTATTTTCAGTTTTCACTTACAATGTTTTTGGGGGGTTTATTTGATATTTTTATTATTTGAGAATTTTATGTATAACATTTATTGTTCATTTTTCTTTTTGTAACTTATAAATTTTTTTTAAATTTAAAAAGTAGTTTGTAAAATGTATGCATAGATGAGGAAAAGAAAAATATCCACTTACTATTTTCTAACTGCTGAAGATTTTGTCCCCTCCACTTTGTAATTAGTTTCACAGGCAAGAAGGTGACGTTTTCCAGAAACATGAGATTGAAAATGAACCTATGAATCTGAGGCCAAATATCAGATGGGAATATTTGTGTTCACAGCCAGGCATTTCCCTGCAGGAGGGAGACTCCAGCCTAGGCTGGGACCTAGAGATCTTATATTCCTTATAGATCAATTAGCAACAGGTATAGGATTGACCAAGTACAAAAGTCTCCTGGGAAACTACATGAAAATGAACACTTCTGAACTGATAAATCTTTAATGAGAGGCATTTCCAGGTCATCAAGCCATAGGCTGGAATAGAATATTGTAGCAAATGGGAACAGAAGAAGCCTGATCCCAGAGAATCATCACATTTACTGCCAGGCTTAGTAGTCTAATCACGACATAAATTTCCAGATCCCTAAGGTGAATACATATGAATATCGTGTCAACCTTTGTCACTAGGCTAGAATTTCACATGTGGACTTGTGGACTTTGCTTCAGAGAAATAACAGTAAAAATTTTGATAGTGTGATCCACATTTATCTATTTTTTAAAAAATATTTTTATTGAGTTTTTGTCTTTTTTATATAAATGTTCTTAATCAATTTTAGATCCCCCTCCCTCATCCACAGCTCTCCAAACCCACCTCACTGGATTTCATGCATTCTGTCGTATATGTTAAGTCCTATCTGTTCAAACATTTGTATCCACAAGTCCTTTGGTGCAAGTTCATCCACTGGAGTCTAGTCAGCCTATCTAGAATTCTTAAAGATCTAGTCTCCCTCACTCAGCAGTAATTCAGAGACCCCTACATACAGATCTCTTACAAACTCACAAATTCATAGGTACTTCTTAAGAATTTATTAATCACATAGGCTGGGACTCCTCTCATCTCCCTTCTTCCAGAATGTTCCTAAATCATTTGGCTGCAAATAATTTTCTCAGGCGACACTTTCCAAAAACTTCTATAAATCAGACATTAGGGCAAGTGCTGAGAGAGGTCATCACAGAAACACGCTCTCAAGGGTAGAGAAGGCCCTGACATGTTGATATCAGACAAACTACTGCTGATAAATATGAAGAGCAAGCATTTAATGGAAAACATGGAGGTAACAGAGGGAATCCTCCCCTCACTGATAACTTTGAGATTCTAAAGGAAGACTCAGTTCATTTGATACCATCTAAGAACAAACTGAAAAGAGACATGAAAATATTGAAAAATAGTATCTGTGATGACCAATCCACAATGTCATGTTGAGATGGATTTGAGTGGTACATCTTTCTCTAAGGCTCCAGAGCAGGAGCGAAGCATCATCAGAACACTGTTAGATAAGGTTCAAGTTAGTGATAGGTTGTTAGTGAAAACA
>NW_008329664.1:261311-264076 GCF_000622305.1 Nannospalax galili
TTAACTGGTTACTTCAAGCACTGATGCTTTGAGGAAGCTGCACAGCAGCCACATCTACTGACTGCAGGAGCACAGCTTCAGATCCAGAAGGCACTATGCTGATCACAGCTGCATCAATCAGCTTGAGCCACACTTTCTTGCCATCACAAGCCTTGGTGAACTTCAACTGACCCAACCCACTTTTAGCTATTCTTACTCAGATCATTGGGAGAGCATTCTCCTGCCAACCCAGCAGAAGGCCCATGATTGGTTCCTCCTCAGTCATTCCTTTGTAAGGGATGGCACTGCTACAAAATGTTCTCTGAAAACTATGCTTGCTGTGTCCCAGAGACAGTGAAAGTTGTGGGTCCATTTGCATTTGATTCTAGGAGCTTCTTAGTTTCCTCCCTGGTTTATTCAATGACCCATTAATCAAGCGTCCATTCTCCATCTGGTTTTGCAGTTTATTTTCTTTCTTTTTAAAAAATATTTTAGATTTATTTTTATTTTATGTATATGAATGCAATGGCTGCATGTGTGTAAGTTCATCCTGGTCATACAATGCCGGTGGAAGATAGCAGGGGTCATCAGAACCCCTGGAACTGGAGTTATGAATGACTGTTAAGTGTCATGTGGGTACTGGGATTCAAACACAGGTCTTCTACAAGAACAACCAAACCAGTGTTCTTAACTGCTGAGCCATCTCTCCAGACCAGCTTCTATTTCTCTTTCTTCTTTTTCTCTTTCTTTCTTTTTCTTTCTTTCTTTCTTTCTTTCTTTCTTTCTTTCTTTCTTTCTTCTTTTTCTCTTTCTTTCTTTCTTTCTTTCCTTTCTCTCTCGCTTTCTTTTTATTTCTCATTCTGTTGATTTCTAATTTTATCCCACTGTAATATGATGATGAAAAATTAATTTTTTGTTTATATTTTAAATGCACAAAGTCCTAGAAATTCAAAAGCTACCAAAACTGCCTAGATAAGAAACACAAAAGCCTTTTTCTGCATCTATTGAGATGATCATGTGATTTGTTTTGTTTCTTTCAGCTGTAAGAGAAATGAAACCATGAAATTTGCAGATGAAATGATGGACCCTGAAAACATTACACTGAATGAGGAAAGCCAGACCCAGAAAGCAAACTCTACATGGTGTCTTCTGTTTGTGAATCCAGACTCTGAGTCTTTACATGTTTGAATATAACCAGAAGTAGCTGCAGAAGTCAGGAAGGCTGAAACAGACCAAAGAGGAAGCTGGGGAGAAGAAGTTCTAGATGGATATAGTAGGTCACAAATGCCAGCAAGGGAGAAACTGGAAATATGGGGAGGCTTTGCCTGAGGAAATGGTACCGAGGGTAATACAGAGGAGGAAGGTGAGCTAAATAACACTGAGGATATTTGAAAGGCTATAGGAAAATTGTTTTTTTTTCAATTTTTATTTTTAATTGTGTGTGTGCATGTGTGCATGTGTGAACACATGTGAGAACCAGTGCATGCAGAAGTCAGAGGTGTTGAAACCCCTAGGAGCTGGCATGCAGGTTGTTATGAGCCACCTGACTTCGTTGTAGGAACTGAACTCAGGTCCTCTGGAAGAGGAGAATATGCTCTTAACTGCTGAGATATCACCAGCCTAGAAAACATTATTTTAAGTTTTTTTTTGATATAGGGTCTTCCTGTAGTCTCAGGTGGCCTGGAACTCACTGTATACTAGACTGGACTGGATCACACAGAGACCTGCCTGCCTGCTGCTACCTCCAGTGAGCAGGGATTAAAGGCCAAATTAAATGCTCAAATGAAAGCATTTTATAAGACTACTTAACAAT
This sequence comes from Nannospalax galili, assembly GCF_000622305.1. Taxonomy (NCBI): domain Eukaryota; kingdom Metazoa; phylum Chordata; class Mammalia; order Rodentia; family Spalacidae; genus Nannospalax; species Nannospalax galili. Next base: position 263,104 of record NW_008329664.1, read on the forward strand.
ACACATATTTCAAATGTAGTTATACCAAGTGGGGTGATAATGCCCCAACAAGAAAAGTAGACTAGCAAAAGCCTCAGTGTGAGGCTTGGAAAGCTTCTTTTCCAGTTGTTGGTCAGGGTAATCAAAGACATTCCTAAAACAATGTAGGCTATTTCCACTGCCCTTGATTGTCTCTCAGAGCTTGAAGGTAAGACCCTGTAGCTGAAAACACCACATATTTGGACATAGATTTTGGAGGATTCAAGCTAAAACTGACTTAGAAGCCTCTTCCCTAAAGACTAACTCCTCTAGTACCAGAAGGTGCCATGAAAGCAGCCAAGGGAGAAAATCAATCAATGGTCTTACCTAACTAATCAATAGTCATACCTAGCTAACTAATAGTCCTACCTAGCTAATAAATAGCTTTATCCAGTTAATCAGTAGTCCTACCTAGTTATTCAATACTCCTATCCAGCTAATCATTAGTCCTACATAGCTAATCAATATTACTACCCAGTTAATCAATAGTCCTACCTGGCTAATTGTGATGGCTAATCCTGGGTGTCAACTTGACTGGATCTGGGATTAACTGATATGAGAAAGACCTTCTTGACTGGATCTTCTGAAGCTGGGAGACACACACGAAACATGAGTGTTACCTTCTGATGGCAGCCAGTATAAAAGGCCATGGCAGAAGCTGGCTTTTTATTGTTTGACTTCTCTCTCACTGGTGAGTTCATCTTCCTGCTGTAGAGTGAAGACTAGCTGATCTTTTCGAATTCATCAGGACTTCAGTACCAGATTGGAATTACTGAGCCATCCAGGCTCATGGACTGAGCAATTACTGGATTCTCAACCTCTATAGTGTGGTGCAGCAATTGTTGCACAACTCAGACTCTATCCTGTGAGCTAATCCAATAAATCAATCTATCTACCATCTATCTATCTATCTATCTATCTATCTATCTATCTATCATCTATCTATCTATCTATC
>NW_008329664.1:264313-276115 GCF_000622305.1 Nannospalax galili
CTATCTCTCTCTCTCTCTATCTGTCTGTCTATCTATCATCTATCTATCTATCTATCTATCTATCTGGCTATCATCTATCATCTATCTATCTATCTATCATCTATCTACCTATTATCTATCTATCATACATTTATCTTCTGTCTATCTATCATCTACCTATCATCTATCTATCTATCTATCTATCTATATCATCTATCATACATCTATCTTCTATCTATCTATCTATCTATCATCTATCTATCTATCTATCTATCTATCTATCTATCTATCCATCCATCCATCTATTCATTCTACCATTTATGTCTCTTTAGAAAACCCGGATTAATATACATCGTGGTAACAGCAACCAGTCTGGACTTGTTGGTAAAGCAATGCACATGCGAGGATGGGAAATAAATCCAAACAAAATTCAAAGTCCTTATTCCTCAGTGAAATTTCTAGTTCAGTGGTGTGGAGCACACAGAAACATTCCTTCTAAGGTGAAGAATAAGTTGTTGTAATTGGACCATCCCTCCACAAAGAAAGAAGCACAGTGTTTAGCGTGCCTCTTTGGATTATGGACGCAGCACATTCCTCATCTGGGTGTGTTAAAACTACCCATATGTCAAGTGACTCTGAAGATAGCACATAGTTGTGTATTTTGCTTGGAAGGAGAAATGGCCAGAAGTGTGATTATATATTCATTCATAGGCTGTAGCCAATGGTTTGGTTGGATGGTCAGGGACTTGGAAGGAGCATGAAAGGAAAATTGGTGAGAAATACATTTGGGGAAGAAGTATGTGGATAAATCTCTCCAAATGGGCAAAGGATGTCAAGATACTTGTGTCTTGTGTAAATGCCCATCAAAAGGTGGCTTTAGCAGAACATGAGTTCAAAAATCAATTAGATCAGATGACCTGTTCTATGGACAGTCAGCCTCTTTCTTCAGCTATCCCTGTCGTTGCTCAATGGGCCCATGAACAAAGCGGCCATGCTGGCAGTGATGGACATTATACATGAGCTCGACAGCATGGACTCCCACTTATGAAAGTTGACCTGGATACAGCTGCTGCTGAGTGCCAGATATGCCAACAGCAGAAACCAAAACTGAGCCCCTGATACAGCACTATTCCCTGTCATGACCAGCCAGCAACCTGGTGGCAGGTTGACTACATTAGTCCACTTCCATCATGGAGGGGACAGCGCTATTTCCTTACAGAAATAGATACTTATCATTCTGGTTGTGAATTTGCCTTTCCTGCACTATCCTGCTTTTGCCCAAACTACTATCCAGGGAAAAAGCCAAGACCTGCAGAGGTACTTGCTGATGGTAGAGGAAATACAGAATGGGTAGTAGAGGAAGGTAGTTAAAATATCAACTTAGGCCAAGTGACCAGTTGCAGATAGGTAGATTGTAATTGACATGAGTGTTTTTGTCCTGTTTGATTAAGAATATGCTTGTGTTAACACATATGTTAACAAATACGTTAAGCAGATACTTGTCTTGTTACCTTTTGAATGTGTAATTGATATAAATGTTAAGTGATTAAGAGTTTTGAATCTATATGATCATTTTAGGTTATGAGATACTAATGGGTGTTGCTTTCTGATGGCAGCCAGTATAAAAGGCATGGCAGAAGAGAGTGCTTGCTTTTTGCTGCTTGACTTTTCTCTTGCTGGTGAGTTAGTCTTGCTGCTGTAGACTGAAGACTAGCAGATCTTTTGGAATTCATCAGATCTTCAGTGCTAGAATGGGAAAACTGAGACATCCAGGCTAGTAGATTGATCAACTACTGTATTCTCAGCTTTTCCAGTGTGGTGCAGCAATTGTTGGACTACTTGGACTCTATTCTGAGAGCTAATCTTATAAAACAATCAATCTATCTATTCATTTTCTCTCTCTTTCTCTCTCTCTCTCCCTATCTATCATCTATCTATCTATTCATTCCACCAGTTCTGTTTCTTTAGAGAACCATGACTAATACACTCATCAATAGTCCCATCCATCTAATCACGAGTCTGAGTCAGCTAATCAACAGTTCTACTCAGCTGTAAGCTTATGAAGCACAATAACTGCCCAGAAAATTATACCTTATTTTGCCATAGTGTCACTTTTATCATGGGGTAAACAACAGATATATAACTGGACTTAAAGCTTACTCAGAAGAGAAAATCCATGCCTGGTATTGTTAATTTAGCCAAACACCCTTATCATATTCTAAATACTCATCCTAATATCCACAGATAAGTGTAGCACTTAACACTCATCAAAGAAGCTTCTTTTTGCAACAGAAAGTGTGTATTATAAAGTCTCCAAAGTGGTAAAAAAACAGACAATAAGAGACTGTGGGGTTCTCAGTCCAATTGATACATCTAAAATGCAACCCCAATTCCTAAACCTCAGGAAACATCACAGAAAAAAGGCAGAAAAATTGTAATAACCAGAAGACCAGGATGCCTGCTGAAAGATAGTGTTTTATAGACCTAATAGGAAAGCTGCATCTATGAAATCTCACAAGTAAGTTTTCTTATAAGACCTGCATAATGACATGACCAGTTAACATGCCAATGTAGACAGTGAAAATTTAAAAAGTTGCATCCCCTGGTGAACACCTACAGGAAATCAATGGGCTGCTGAGAGAGGGAGAATCAGTTTTCTCCAGGGACAAACTCTGTGATAGATTATTCAATCCAAACTAATTAACCCTAAATACAGGTATACAGAATAAAAACCAAATGGAATCACTAGAACATAGTAGAATATATATGAGCCCCTGAAATAAATTGAGAGGGAATTTGGAGGGAATGTAGGAAGGCTAGGAAGGAGAGAGGGAGGGTTGGAAATTATGTCCATACAATACTCATACAAACTTCTCAACAGCTAAAAATATGATCCGGTGGTGAGTTTTCAGGAATATCAAGGTACCCAAGCCTGTAATTGAGACCACGTGAGGCCCCTCCCATTTATCCAGGATTAGGCCTCTTTGATCTACAGTAGGAGCTGAGACCTCAGCAGACTGCTGGATCAGGCCTCCTCATGGTGGTGAGCTTCCCCAAATTGCCACATCCCCAACCCACTAATTTGGACCACATGAGGCCCCTCCCACTTTTTCAGGGCTGGACCTCTCTACCCTATAGTAGGACCTGAGACTTTAGTAGACTGCCTGAGAGTGCCTAAATTGGGCCTCCCTTTATTGAATGTACTACATTCTGCTGTGAGTGCCCACTAGTAGGGTTCCAGACATTAGAAGGAAGTCCAAGTGTACCTAATTGGACCCTTACTTAAGCCTTTGTATGAACTCCTGAGTAGCTAATCCGAAGCCTTCAGTTCCCTCCAAAATAAAATCTAAGAGAACCTGAAACCTTTACCAACCAACTTTGTATACTGATTAAGAAAACAACCAAAGCACAGCAATAATACAAACAGAAGCAGACTTCAATTCAACAAAAGAAGGCTTGAGTTTTATACCAGAATCATGAACAACAAGAGAATCCACATACCAAAATCACAAGGAAAAAAAATTATATGGAAACCCAATCTATATGTTCCCACCAGACCTGTAGAAGAGTTTTACAAGGAGAATCCCCTAGTGAAAACCCAGAGCACAGAATTTAAAAGAACAATCATAAACATGATCAAAGAATTCAGTGAATTTAAAGAACACACAAACAAATCAAGGAAGTAAAGGAAGATATGGATAAACTTCTGATTGAATTCACAGAGATAGAAATATTGAAGAAAACTCAGGCTGAAATGAAGAAGGAAGTGAAAAACTCAAAAAGCCAATTTGAAACAACAGGAAAAAGTCTCAGAAATAGAATTAATGAAATGGAAAAAAGATTATCAACACTGGATGATAAAGTTTAAAAATTTGACCACTGAAGCAAAGATTATGAAAAAAGTTTAAAAAACACAGGAATGGAATATGCTGGAAATGTGGGACACCATGAAGGAAACATGGCATCATAGGCATAGAGGAAGGAGAGGAATTTCAGATAAATGATACTGACCAGATTTAAATAGGAATGTAAAAGGGAATTTCTCAAAATTTTGGAAAGACACCCCCATACTTATACAAGAAGCAGATAGAACACCAAATAGACAGGACCAGAATAGAAACTCCCCATGGCATATCATAGAAAATAGACTAAATGCACAGACCAAAGAGAGAATCCTGAAAGCTTCAAAAGAAAAACAACAACTCACATATAAAGGAAAACTCATCAGAATAACATCTAACTTTTCAATGCAAACTATGGAATCAAGAAGAGCATGAACCAACATATTCTCAGTTCTAAATGACTATAGATGCCAACCAGGAATTCTTTACCGAAGATAAACCTCTATGATAGTGAAGGAGCATGAAAAATCTTCCATGACACGAAAAGGCTGAAAGAATATGTGTTGACAGCACCAGATATTCAAAGAATACTTGAACCATAAAAAGAATGGAGTAAAGAACAACAATGCCCAAGGGGAATCAGAAAGAAATTAAATGAAGGTATAATTGTAGAAACATAAATATAGACAAAGAATACAAATAGTAAACAAAATGATGGTAACCAATACACATCTTTCAATAATAACTTTAAATATCAATGGACTGATTCCCCAGTCAAAAGACACAGGCTAGTTTAATGGTTTAAGAAACACAATCCATCCTTCTGTTGTCTGCAAGAAACCCATCTCACCTTCAAAGACAGGCACTACCTTAAGATGAAAGGATGGAAGAAAGAATATTGCAAGCAATTGACAATAAGAAACAAGCAGGAGTTGCAATTTTAATATTTGATAAAATAGACTTCAAACTAAAACTGATCAGAAGAGATTAAGAAGATCACTTCATTCTGATCATAGGAACAATTAACCAAGAAGATATTACAATCATGAACATATATGTGCCAAACTCAGGTGCACCCAAATTCATAAAAACAAAACAAAACAAACAACAAAAAACAACACTACAGGACTTTAGGAAATGCATTAACCACAACTTGGTAATAGTAGGGGCCCTCAATACCACACTGTCTACATTAGACATGTCAACTGGACAAAGAATAAACAGACATCTGAATTATATGATATCATACATAAAATGGACCTAACAGATATATACTGAATATTTCACCCAAACACTAAAGAATATGCTTTCTGTTCAGTACCCCAAGGAACTTTCTCAAAAATTGACCACATCCTGGGGTACAAAACAAGTGTCAACATATACAAAATTTGAAATATTTCCATGCATTTTATCAGACCACAACAAAACAAAGTTTAAAGTCCACACCAGAAGAAACCCTGGTAACTACAAGAACTCATGGAAATTAAACAACATACACCTGAATAATAAGTGTGTTAAGGGAAAATTAAGAAAAATGTAAACGTATTCCTGGAATTAAAGGAAAAGGAAAATTAAATGCAACACTACAAAATATCTGGAAAACTTTAAAGCATTCCTAAGAGGGAAGTTGATAGCTCTAAGTACCTACATTAAAAAATCAGAAAGAGTACAGGTAAATTACTTAACATTGCAACTCAGAATGTAATGAAATAGAAACAAAGAAAACAATAGAAAGAATCAACAAACCTAAGTGATGTTTCTTTGAAAAGGTAAACAAGATAGACAGACACGTAGCCCAGTTAACCAAGAGAAAGAAAGAGCAAATCCAAATCAACAAAATAAAATTTAAAAAGAGAAACGTCACAACAGGCATGAAAAGGTTCCAAAACATTATAAGGTAATATTTTATAAACATACATTCTATTAAATTTGAAAACCTAAAACAAATGGATGGACATCTGAAATCATGGGAACTACCAAAGCTAAACCATGAAGATGTCAACAGTTGAACAGACCCATAACATAAAGATTTGAAGCAGTAATACCAAACCTCCTGATAAAAAAACAAGTCCCAAATGAATTTATAGCAGAATTCTACCACATATTTGAAGATCTGCAAACAATGCTAATAAATTATTCAAAAAGATAGAAGAGTGAGAACTCCCAAATTCCTTTTATGAATCCAGATCACTCTAATGCCAAAACCAGGTAAAGCCTCAAGCAAAAGAGACAACTATGGATCAATATCTTTAATGAACAAATATGCAAAAATTCTAAGAAAACTACTTTCAAACCACATACAGACACTATGAAACAGAGCATCCACCATAATCGAGCAGGCTTTATTCCAGTGATGCAGAGATTTTTCAATATATGGAAGTAAAGGGTCATAAATCATTTAAATTGACTTAAAGATAAAAATCACATGGTCTTCTTAATAGATGTAGAAAAGGCCTTTAACAATATTCAGCATGGATTCATGATAAATTTCCTAAAGGGAAATGAACTAGAGGGAACATATCTCAACATAATTAAATCTATATACAACAAATCCACAGTCAACATAATTCTAAATGGAAAAAAGAACTGGAAGTGTTCCCATTAAATTTGGGAACCAGACAATGATGTCTGCTATCTCCATTCCTTTTCAATATAGTGTTTGAAACTCTTGCTAGAGAAATAACACAAGGGAAAGAAATTAAGTGTGTAGGAATTGAAAAAGAAGAGGTCAAATTATCCATTTCTTCAGATGATATGATACTATACCTAAGAGATCCCCAAATTTCCACCAGAAAACTTCTAGAATTGATTGACACTGTCAGTAAAGTGGCAAGTTATAAAAGAAATCTAGAAAAACTCAGTAGCCTTTCTATATACCAATGACAAGAAATTAGAGAAAGAGTACAGGGCTTCCCTCCTGTTCACAATAGCCTCAATAAAATTATCTCAGGAGTAAACTCGATACTCTGAAACTGTTAGGATTATTCAAAAGGATCTAAATGAAAATTTTAAATCTTTAAAGAAATAGATTGAGGAGGACAACAGAAGATGGAAGAAACTCCAATGCTCATGGATTGGAAGAATTAAAATTGTGAAAATAACCATTGTACCAAAAGGAATATATAGATTCAATGTAATCCCAATCAAAATCCTCATGACATACTTCACAGAATTTGAGAAATCCATCCTTAAATTCATATGGAAGCTGCAAAGGATCCAGATAGACAAAGCAACCCTGAGCACATTGAGCAATGCTTGGGGGATTACTACACCAGATCACAAACCATACCACAGAGCTATAATCATAAAACAGAATGGTACTTGCAGGATAAATAGACCCACTGATCAATGGAACATAATTAACAATGCAAACATAAGGACAAACAATTTTAGCCCCCTGATATTTGACAAAGGCACCAAGAACACACAATGGAGTAAAGACAGCATTTTCAACAAATGGAGCTGGCAAACTGTATTTCCACCTGCAGAAGAATGAAATTAGATCCCTATCTTTCACCTCATACAAAAGTCAACTCCAAATGGATCAAAGGATTCAATGTGAAACTTGACACTTTGAAACTGTTAGAAGAAAACTTTGGCAGTAAATTACAACATACAAGTGTAGGAATGGACTTTCTAAATCAGTCACCAGTTGCTCAGGAATTAAGGTCAACAGTTAACAAGTCGGACCTCATTAAACTTAAAAGTTTCTGTACAGCAAAAGAAATAATCAACAATGTGAAGAGAAAAATCATAGAATGGGAAAAAATCATCACCAGTGACACATCTGACAGATGCTTAACATTCAGAATATATACAGAATTCAAAAAACAAAGAACCAAAAAAAGCAAAGGAAAACAAAACAACCCCCCCAAAGAAACCAAATTGTGCAACTGAAAAATGGGCTAAAGATCTAAACACTAAACAGAGAGTTCTCAAAAGAAGAAATTAAAATGGTGAAGAAAGATCTAAAAACATGCTCACCATCGTTAATAATTAGGGAAATGCAAACTAAAACAACTTTAAGATTTCATATTACTCCAGTCTGACTGGCTAAGATCAAGAGAACAAATGACACCAAATGCTGGATAGGATGTGGAGAAAGGGGAACTCAATCACTGTTTGTGGGATTGCAAACTGGTGCAACCCCCATGGAAAACAGGGTGGAGAATGCTTAAAAAATTTAAAAATGAACATGTCATTTGATCCAGTTATAACACTCCTTGGTAATATCCAAAGGACTCATCTTAATGCAGAAACACTTGTACAACCATGTGTGTTGCTGCTTTTTTCACAATAGCTAAGATACCTGAGTCCCTTAATTGATGGGAGTTTAACAAACATGTAGCATATTTACACAATGGAGTTCTACTTAACAGTAAAGAAAGATGAAATTTATAGGTAAATGGATGTATCTAGAAACTGTCATATTAAGTGAAATAACACAGACTCAGAAAAACAAAAGATGTGTGCTTTCCCTCATTTGTAGATCCTAGAACCAAATCCTTATATGTCCTAATTTAACTGTAGGAAATAGGAAAATGGAAGTAAAATATGTAGGTTAATGGGAAAGAAGGAACCTGAGAGAGAAGAATAGTAGGAGACAGTTGTCACTAAGGGGGAAATGTGTAAATAGAGGGTGAAGGATGGATATACAAAGACCTATGGGAATAAAGAGGAAGAAGGAGTTCAAGAGAGGTGGGACCATAGCATACAGAAATTATTAATGGAGAAATGGGAAAATGGGACACTTTAAATGGGGAGGGCATGGAGGTATGTTAAGACAGGGAAAGAAAAAGGACAGTTAAACAGTTCCTAGCTAGTAGAGAAAACAAGAAGGAATTGTATTAGTCCAAAAACCTACTGAAAAATTACATATGCAATATCTCTACCTGAGTCTGTGAGTATAAGTAAAGACTACAGTATTAATCACTTTATGTTGTTGTGATAGAAACACTGACAAAATCAATTTTTAAAAGGAAGAGTTTATTTGAGGTTATGGTTCCAGGGGAATTACAGTCCATCTTGGCAGGGAGGAATGGTGGCAGAGGTGGCTGGAGGAGAATGCGCAGAAGATAAGCTCTACATCTTCCAGCAGGAACAGGAAATCAAGAGAGTAACTTGAGATTAGGCAAGGCTTAAGAACTGTCTAAGCCCACCCCGAGTGATATGTTTCCTCCAGGATAGCCACACCTTCTAAAACCTCCCAAAACAGAGCCACCATCTGGGGAAAAATGTCCAAATATTTGGAGCCTATGGAGGACATTTTCATTCAAACCACTACATTCCAACCCCTGGCCTCCATAAGCTCATGACCATATAAAATTCAAAATGCATTAGGCCATCTTTAAAAGTCCCCATAGCCATTATCAGTCTCAATACTATTCAAAAGTCCATAGTCCAAAGACTTTTCTGAGACTCAGTGAAATAGTTTAACTGTAAGTCCCTATAAAACCAAAAGACAAATTATATACTGCTAACATACAGTGGAACCGAATACACATTACCACTCCAAAACGGAGGAATAGGGGTATAGCCAGGAAATAAGGGATCAAAACAAGACCAAAAACCAGCAGGGCTAACACCAAATCCAGTAGCTCCACATCCAGCTTCTGGGACTGTGCTTCCAAAGGGCTTAGATGCCACAGCCTCTCTAGCTTTGCACTGTGCAACACATATCTCTCTCTTGGGCTGGTACCATTCCCTGTACACAGGTCTTCTTGGCAGATGTCTCACAGCTCTGGCATCACAAACATCTTGGGGCCTCCATTGCTAACCAGGCTTCACCTTCACAGCTTCACACAATGACTTATCAGTGTCTTTTCTATGCAGGGGAACTCCTGCTGCATGCTGCCTGGCCTTGGTGGCTCTCTGAATATGTGGAGGACGAACTAATGATCCCTCCATTCTTGCATATTTCATGCCTCTAAAACCAGCATCACATGAATGACACTGGCAAGTCTGACTACAAGTTTTTGATGTACTCCAGCTTGCTTTATCCATTTGAGAAGCTTTTCTCTTCAGTGGTCCCTGCAGCATTTTCTTTTCACAAGTTGGAGGCTCACCTGGGTGCGGTCTTGCTCTGGAGGCTCTCCATTGTTTAAGTGAGAATCTCTAGACAACTCCCTAATCACTTTAGTCTCATTTTCAAAGGGATCTTCTCCAGCACATGCCAAGGCTCCAACTTTCTAGTGCTCTTTTGCACTCCAAACTATATTATTTCCTTCTGCCCCATTTTCTCTTTTTTACTGTGGATCTGCATAATAGTCGCCATTAATAACCATGCCACAATTTCTACATCAGGCTGTCTTGATACTTCTTCTGCCAGAAAAATTAGTCCATGGCCTTTCAGCTTATCCTCAGGCAAGCTTTTGGCCTTAGGCAGACTCCAGCCAGACTCTTCAAAAATATCCCAGTTGTTGTTTAAGTTCTTCTTTCCCTCTGGAACTACATTATTCTTAGAACTACTTTCTTCCAGGCCTGTACTAGAATGGAATTTTAAGCTCTGCTTAGAGGAATCAACTGCTTTTATAGCTCAAGTGTCCAAAGTCTTCCTCGTTCTTCCAAAACCCCACGTTGTCAGGTTCTTCACAGCCAATACCCACTCTTGGTACCAATTAGTTGCTGTTCTAGTCACTTTTCTGTTGCTGTGATAGACACACTGACAAAAGTAATTTATAAAGGAAGAGCTTATTTGAGCTTTCAGTTCAGGGGAATTATAGTCCATCTTGGCAGGGAGGAATGGTGGCAGAGGTGGCTGGAGGAGGAACTGTGGAAGATAAGCTCTACATCTTCCAGCAGGCACAGGAAAACAAGAGAGCAACTGGAAATCTGGAAAGACTTAAGAACTGTCTAAGCTCACCCCCAGTGACATGCTTCCTCCAGAATAGGCACACCTTCTAAAACCTCACAAAACAGTGCCACAATCTTGGGACAAAATGTCTGAATATTTAGAGCCTATGGGGGACATTTTCATTCAAACTACCACCACTGCATAACAAGAAACTGCCAAACAGGAGAAAAAATCCTTCCATTGAGTTTTTGGCCACAGTAGTCCAAGACACTCCTCAAGTTACACGGACTATTGCCACAGTCCTTGATTGCCTCCAGAAACTTGATGGTAAGACCCTACTGCTGAAGACAGGACATACTTTGGACACAGTATTTGGAGCAACAGAGCTGGAACTGACCTGGAAGCCAACTACTCTGAAGGCTAGATCTCATACCTTTGGAGGGTGTCATGCCAGCTGCTAAGGGAGAATATCAGTTGATGGTTCAATCCCAGCCTAAAGGCCTAAAAGCTACATTAATGACCAGCACAGCAAGTGCCATTGGTGCAATAGTAACATTTCTATCTTGAGGTTAGTTAACAACTACCTAATTGCACTTAAATCTACTCAGTGAGATGAAACACATGTATGGTATTGTAAACCTCAGGAAATATTCATAGCTAGAGAGGTCAGAGATCTTAGAGAAAACTCCAAGGCTGACACATCCCTAGATAAATGTAATGTTTACTATGTGCAAAATATAGATACTTATATTTATAGACAAATATCCCACAGAGCAAAGAAGCTGCTTTTTCAAGAGACAGAGATAATTACAGAGTTCCACAACTGCTCATCCACAGAGATTGTCTTTGAATTGCCCAAGTCTAAGTGGCACATCTAGGATGCAACCTCTCCACCTAAGATTCACAGAACATAGAACATGGGATAAAGAAGACACACATTTTTTTATTATTATCAGTGAATTTCCCTCAAGAAACAGAGGGCCAGGAAAGCAGAAAATCATAAATGTCCCGCGCTATCGTCTCGCCAGCAAGAACGACGCGGCACACTCAGGATCTTTCTGCAGAAAAGCTTTAATGCATCTTGAGAGGGAGAGCATAAGCTTACAGGGCGAAGACCCCGAATGTCGGAAACCCAGCCCTTATATAGGTTAGTAAGCCCGTCTTGGACGTGGCAACTCTTGATTGGTC
>NW_008329664.1:277036-321875 GCF_000622305.1 Nannospalax galili
GTGGTTCCCCTTAAACGAGCCCGACTTCGATTGTCAGGATCATCAGCAGAAGGGGCCTACTCATCTTTACTGGGTGGCTGGGTTGTATGCCTTTCTTGATCCAACAAGATTCGGGTGAGTCTTTCAGGGACCCAAAAAGGATTTTCTTCATTCTGTGGAAAAACACAAACAGCTCCCCTGGATCTTATTAGAATAGGATCCGGGCCCTTCCATGTATTGGTTAGCACATCCTTCCACTTTACAAGCTCCTTAGGCCGTTGAGGCTCTGAGCAATGTCGGTCTGCTGCAGTCTGGCCATGCTCATCCAAATTTAAAAACTTTATAGTAAAGAGTGATATCGCTACAGGAACTCTTGGTGTAGGGGGTAAGTCCTTCATTATTCCCCCTTTTTGTTTTATTAGATAAGATTTGAGCGTACGGTGGGCTCGCTCGATGATTCCTTGCCCTTGAGGGTTATAAGGCAGGCCTGTGATATGAATAACCTGCATATGTGAGCAGAATTGTTTGAATTTATCAGTTTTTAAACTTTTGGGTTTTCCCCAGGCGCTCCACGTCTCAAGGCAATGTTGAATGACATGAGAGGTTTTCTCTCCCGTAAGTGGTGTAGCATGGAGGACACCAGAGCATGTGTCTATGGACACATGAGTATATTGTAGCTTTCCAAATGAAGGGATGTGTGTGACATCCATCTGCCACACTTGTAGAGGAGAAATCCCTCTGGGGTTCACTCCTGTATAAGGAGTGGGGAGGAACTGGCAGCAATTTTGACATTGGGTGACAATGTCACGGGCTTCTTTTCTTGTTAATGAGAAGCGTTTATGCAATGTTTCTGAGGTGACATGAAACCTCTCATGAAACTCTTTGGCAGCTTGCAAAGAGGAGTCAAGGGCCAAGGCAACTAGTCTGGTGGCCTTGTCGGCTAAATCATTGCCAAGGGCCATTGGTCCAGGGAGGCCCGAATGGGTCCTAATATGTGTAATATAAAAGGGTGTACTCCTCTTAAATAAACAATCTTGTATTTTCTGAAAAAGGGCAGCCACCCTGCTGGTTGGTTTTATAACACCAGCTGTCTCTAGCACAGCAACTGCATTAACTACATAGGATGAGTCAGAAATAATATTAAGAGGACCTGAAAACTTTTGAAGAACCTCCAACACAACCAGACATTCTACTATTTGAGGAGAGGTTTCTGCATATTGTCGTGAGAACACCTTGGAACCCATGACATATGCCCCCTTCCCATTCTTGGAGCCATCTGTATATATCATCAATCCCTCTTTCAGTGGAATGGGAGATGTAACTCGGGGAAAGACTACAGGATGGAGGGCTGCAAACTGCAGCAAAGGATGCCTTGGATAGTGATTATCAATTCTCCCCGAGAAGGTGGTAACTAGTATGGCCCAGTCATTTGAGGTGGCAGCTAATGTTTGCACCTGAGAGGAATTATAGGGGACCAAGATAGATGTAGGGTGCTTGCCAAAGTGTTCTATAGCCAATTTTAAGCCTTTAAGTGCAAGTTGAGCTATAGCCGTGGGGTACCAGTCAATTATTTTTTGGGGGGAAGCGTTCGGGTGAACCCATAACAGGGGTCCTTCCTGCCATAAAACCGCAGTGGGCAGCTTTCTTGTTTTAAAAACATAGAGACAAAAAGGTTGAGAGCTGTTAATGCGACGTAACTGTGCTTTCTCTATTGCCTCCTCTACTAGGAGGAGTGCTGTTTCCGCAGCAGGGGTCAAGGATCGAGGGGAAGTAATATGGGTGTCCCCCTCCAAAATGTCAAAAAGAGGTTTTAAATCCGCTGTGGGAATTTTGAGAAATGGGCGAAGCCAATTAATATCTCCCAATAATTTTTGGAAATCATTTAAAGTGCACAAATCTTTTCTATAAATTTTTATCTTTTGTGGACGAATCACATCAGGGAGAATAACAGTGCCCAGGAATTGGCCTGTATCAGAAAACTGGACCTTTTCAGTGGCGACTTGAAGTCCCCAGTATTGCAAAGCTTTCACCAGCTGTGGGTAAGCTTTTTCAAGGGTCTCTCGCTCTTGATGACACATGAGCACATCATCCATGTAATGAATAATAGTTATCGCAGGAAATTTTTCTCTAATAGGCTTTAGAGCCTCCTGTACATACAGTTGACATATGGTGGGACTGTTGGCCATCCCTTGAGGCAGCACTCTCCATTGAAATCTCTTATCTGGCTCCATATGATTAATTGAAGGGATGGTAAAAGCAAAGCGCTGCCTGTCAGAGACATGCAGGGGGATAGAAAAGAAGCAGTCCTTTATATCTATAATGATTAAGTTCCAATCCTTAGGCAGAGCAGAGAGGACCGGAAGTCCCCGCTGCACTGCCCCAAGGGGATACATTTGCTCATTAATAGCTCTTAGGTCATGTAATAACCTCCATTTTCCAGATTTCTTTTTTATCACAAAAATCGGGGTATTCCAAGGGGAGGTAGATGGCTCTATATGCCCCAAAGCCAGCTGCTCAGTGACCAGATCAGTTACTGCAGCCAATTTTTTGGAGGTCAAAGGCCACTGAGGAACCCACACCGGAGCCTCCGTTTTCCATGGTATGGGCCGTACTGCCTCAGTGGCACCTAGGAAAAACCCAGGCCTTGTCTGCCTTGATTTGGGTTGGGTGCTATGGGTTCTGTACACCCCTGTTCACAACACCCCAGCCCTTTTCCTCTCTCATACCCCATTTTCTTCATATTTGGATTGCTTGTGGTGAATATTCATTGGACAGAGTAAGCCCGAGGTCGTGCATAACATCCCGTCCCCATAGGTTGACAGGTAAAGGGAGGACATAAGGAGTGAATCTTCCCTCCCGCCCTTCCGCCGTCTTCCAAGTGAGGGCGGAAGAGCTGATTGTGGGATGGGCACTATAACCCAAACCCTGTAATGAATGGGAAGCCTCGGTAATCGGCCAAGACCTTGGCCACCAATGGGAAGAGATGATGCTCTTATCTGCCCCAGTATCTAGGATGCCTTCAAAACTCTTACCATTAACCTGTAGGAGCAGCTTCGGCCTATTTTGTAGGCTGACAACTAAATAGGCTGAGTCCTGACCCGAGGATCCCATCGGCCTATTTCTAAATTCCTGGTGGGTACTTGGAAGGAGTAGCAACTGAGCTATCCTATCCCCTTTACTGATAGAAAATATGCCTTTAGGGCTAGAGCACAAAACCTGAACCTCAGGGGTACGCTGATTGTCAATTATGCCAGGGTGAACAATCAATCCTTGCAGGGTGAGTGACCCTCGGCCCAGAAGGAGCCCTACAGTCCCTTGAGGAAATGGTATGGGCAAACAGGCAGGTATGGGCTGCACTGCCATTTGAGGCATCAATAAGAAATCGGAGGAGGCGCGCAAGTCCAGTCTTGTGTCATCCCCAAGGGGGCTTTCTCCGGGGCCTTGATGAACCGGTTCCCATATTTTTGTGGGCCCTGGGACCATGGGCCCGCTGCCCCGTTTTTTGGATCCTCATTGATAAAGGTTGCCTTAGGAGGGAGGACATTACCTCTCAAATCCCTAACCGAGCGACATAGGTCTGCCTTATGATAGCCCTTGCCGCAGCGGGTGCAAAGAGCAGGGGTGGGCCCTCTGATTTCTACAGTCTCTTTTCATGTGTCCGGGCTTTCCGCAGTTAAAGCAGACCCTTTTTTCGGGCCCCTTAGGGGGGCGTCTCTGGGACTGTAAAATGGCTGCTGCCAGCCCTGCATTGGTAAGAGGGCCCCCTAACTCTCTACAAACCCTAAGCCAGTCCTGCATCCCTTTGTTTTTTCTAGGGGCAATGGCGGCACAGCATTCCTGAGTGGCTTGTTCAAAGACAAGCTGTTCGACAAGAGGCATGGCTGTCTCAGAGTCTCCAAAAATGCGCCCTGCCGCCTCCGTCATCCTAGCCACAAAGTCAGAAAAAGGCTCTTGAGCTCCTTGTATAATCTTTGTTAATTGGTTACCTCCCTCACCCTTCCTAGAGAGTGCCTTCCAGGCCCTGATGGCAGTGCTTGAGACTTGTTGGTATGCTCCCCAGGGGAAATTTGTTTGATTGGTTGCATAGTGTCCCTGCCCTGTCAGCATGTCAAAAGTCCATTCTTGCTGTTCTGGTGTCAAAGATATAGCATTGGCCCTGGCTTGTTCTTGAGCTGCTTCATGCCAAAGGGCCTTCCATTCCATAAACTGGCCCATGCTGTTAAGCGTGGCCTTGGCTATTGTTTGCCAATCAGTAGGTGTCATGGAGTCTCTCGCCAGCCTGTCCAATTGTGCCAATGTGAAATTGGCGGTGACGCCATACTTTCTGACTGACTCTGCTAATTCCTTTATTTGGTTATATTCCACGGGTGCGTATACCCGCCCGTTCTCTAGGCCTTCAAAGACAGGGAAGGCCGAACGTAACTTCCTCTGCACTTTATCAGATAGGAGGGAAAAAGATCCTCGGTGGACCTCATACGGAGGGGACGCTGAGGGGGCCACTTGTGAAGCGGCCATCACAGAATGTGAATGTTTTTGGTGTCTCTTGTTGCCTTGTACATGATCATCTGGATGATATCTTTCTTCCTCATACTTCGCTACTTCCTCATCTAGCTCCGCCTCCTCCTCCGGGTCAAGGCTCTCGTCCTCAGAGCTCCCGGGGCTTCCTGAACTACTTAATTGCAGAGCCTTTAGTTCTCGGACGGGGTATATACTAGTCCCTTTGTCCGGCCTCTCGACAGGCAAAGAATCTCTAGGCTCTTTAAAATACGCTCCCTTGTCAACAGACCTTCCGGGAGGGCCATTTTCCTTATTTGGGGCCCGTTTCTTTTTTCGTGCACCTAACCTCTCACTGCGTTCAGTTTCTGACATGCTATCCTGGACTTCCTCAAGAACATTTCGACTTTCCGCCACAACGGCCTGGCATGTTTTATACAACAAAACTATAAGTGCTCCCAGAATGATAACCAAGGCCTCAAAGCTACCTTTCCAAAGCGGAAACAGGTTCAAGCCAAAGTCCAGAAAAAACATACCTCTCTGAACGTCCTTACCTGCAGTTCTGAATCCTCCTTGAACTCAAGGGGTCTCCGATGATGCTGACGATGGTTTGGTCGAATTCCCGGGTCTCAGCACCAGTTGTCCTGCGCTATCGTCTCGCCAGCAAGAACGACGCGGCACACTCAGGATCCTTCTGCAGAAAAGCTTTAATGCATCTTGAGAGGGAGAGAATAAGCTTACAGGGCGAAGACCCCGAATGTCGGAAACTCAGCCCTTATATAGGTTAGTAAGCCCGTCTTGGACGTGGCAACTCTTGATTGGTCGCAAACTCATCAGCCCATATCACGCCACGAGGTAGGCAGAGACTAGAAGGTGGAAAATTACTTCGGGCATGCGTACTGACTTATTTACTGCTCAGCATGAACCGGATGTGAGCGCCATCTTGTAATGGCGTCTGCAGGGACGGCAGGGGGCTCCCCACACATAAATGGCAAAATGCAGGGAACAAGATTCTGCTGAGTGAGGGTCCTTGGACAGGACTCATAGATCAAAATCTACCAACCCAGGACTCAGGGTCCATTGCAGAAGAGGGGCTTAAAGATTGTAAGAGCCAGGGAAGAGGTGCAGGACCATACTGAAATAGTCCTACAGGCTCTTGGGACTCTTATCATATGAACTTAAAGCAATGGCATCAGCATGCACAAAGCCCATGCAAACTTAAACAGCAAAAACCCAGCAACAGGCCCCAATCTTAGTTGAAGAATTCTTGGAAGCTGATTACTGCTAGGTGAGGTACAGAAGATCTTCTTAAAGTGAGGTACTCTATATAGGCTGATTAGATTCCATAGGATGAACTTGCACTGAGGGATATCTGGGGACACTAACGTTACATGATAAGCCTTTAAAAAATGATTGAATGTATGAACTCTAGTGTGGGTGCTTTGGGAAGGTGCCAAAGGGGAAGGGTGTATAAAGATGATTTCCTGTATGAAATATACAAAAATTATATAAAACATTTTTAAAAATTGAAAATATTATATAAAGAAGAAATCTGAAGTTTGAATTTACCTGTAAAAGTTGAATTGACTAAATCAATAAATGTTCAAAAAGATTTTAGGATTACCTCTTCATAAGGGGGAATGTTAGAGTAGCAAAAAGCCACATTACAAAAAAGAAAGAAAGAAAGAAAGAAAGAAAGAAAGAAAGAACAGGAAGTTGTCAGAAAAAAGTAATGAAGAGATATGGGAGGTGTTGGAGGGGAGGGAGTAGGAGTGGAATTGATCAAAACACTTTATACGCATGTATGAAATTCTCAATAAACTTTTTCTTTTAAGTTAAAGTTGAATTGACTAAATCAATACATATTCACAACTGAAATGAGATTCCTGACCACATGGTTTTATCAAGGTGGTCTGCCAAACATTTCATAAAGTGTGTATACTAATTCATTTGAAAAGATTACATAACATGTCTTTTCTTCCTTGCCTCCCTCCCTCCTGCCCTCCCCCCTCCTTTCCTCCCTTTCTTCTTACACCCTGAGGTTGAAGACAGGCTGATCTTCCATGAGAATAAGACCCAGTCCAGTATCTCTTGTAGCATGGAAAATGCAATCACAATATTGTCAATACCAATAACCAACCATCACACAATGCTAAAGTGTTAGTCCAGCAGGATATTAAAACAATGTGCACACTATATGACTTTACTCAGAAACAAAACTATCCCTCAAGAAGTCATAAAACCAAGACATATGATATTAAAAACATTTTTTCAATTGATGAAAAATTCTTTTCATAAAATGTAAAACATTTTCAGAATGAAAATGAAGAATTTGAAATTAAGCATAGTTATAGTTGTCACATCTTTAATCTCAACCCTCAGGAGGCAGAAGCACGTGGATCTCTGTGAAATTAAGGCCAGCCTGGCCTACATAGGAAGTTTAAGGCCAGCCAGGACTACACACTGAGACCCTTTCTCAAAAACAAAACAAAAATTAAAAAATTTGCAAGCTAGCAACAGAAGTAATTATTTAGCATTTATGATAAACTCAGTTAACACATGCTGTAATGAAAGATGGAAATCCTTTCCAGACTATCACTAAAATGACTATATTTATTGTCATCTCTATAAAGAGTGCCCAGGAGTTAACAATGGCTCTGCTTTGTGTGATTTCTCCCCCAGGGATCACATGCTGGGCCCCTGTCATTACTATGGCAGTATTGATGTGGGAGACTCTCTCACATGGACCCTAGTGAAAGGGGATTAGGTTATGGGAACTCTACTGTTTTTGATGAAGTGAGTCAGATGCTCTGTGATAAGAGTATTCCTCTGAAGGGGTTGTAGAAAAGCAAGGTACAAGGGAGAAGAAATGACAAGTCTCCTGGAGAGTGAGAGGACTCAGAACACAGAGCAGATTGCAGTATGATGTAATTACAACCTGTATTTTTTCAGGAAAGGACAAAGCTCCACTGTGTCCCGGCAAATATACCCTGGGATTAGTGCAACTCTGTGTGTGTGTGTGTGTGTGTGTGTGTGTGTGTTGTGGTTCTGGGGATTGCCATAAGGGACAGTGTTCTCTCTTGAGACACACCATCTTCATGGCATCAGTCATGGTTCCTGACCGCAACAAAGGATTCTCAGTGCACAGCCTTAAAAATGATGATGGGTACAGTATACCTTCCCTTGATGGTGTATGGAGAGGTTCAGGTTCAGAGATAGGCAGGAGGTGGCGAATAAGAAGAGGCAACTACCTAATCCTCCCCTCAAGGGCTGTGATTGAAAGTAGGTATCTTGGCTGAGGTAAAGTCAAGTTGGGAGAGTGAACAAAAGGGTGAAAATGGACAGCTGATACTAAAAGAATTTTTAAAACCCTTGATGTATTTGTACTTATAGACACCTTTTTAAAGACAATAAAGTTAACGCAGAATCTGAGGTCTCTTGTCATAAAATAGCTGTGAATTGTTCTGAACTAATTATTTCATGAGAAATATTCCCTTACCAGTGTGAGGTGGAGATATTAACAGTGGACAGCACCTTGTCATCTAGTCAAGTGATCCCACTGTATTTACTGGGTTAATTTAAAGCATCACTCAGCTGAATGAATGTTCCTTGGAGAGAGACTATGAGAAAATGGAGAAGTCAGGGATGAGCCTCCCAATAGTCTTCTCCTGACCAATCTATAAACTGTGTGCACTGTTATAGAATGTTAGACACAGTGAGCACATGACAGTGCATATGAACACATCCTGAGGGTTTCTGGTGCAGACACTATGGTGTCAGATACAGCTTCTAGCAGTGTACCAGGCTTTCCTTCAGATGAGAGGAAACAAATGTACACTTCAGTGTAAAAGCAGCTAAGGGACTGGAGAGATGGCTCAACGGTTGATAGCATTGATTGCTCTTGCAGAGGACCAGGGTTTGATTCCCAACACCCACATGGTGGCTACAAACTGTTCTTAACTCCAGTTCCAGGGGAATCCGAAGCCCTCTTCTGACCTCTGTGGCATTGCACAACATGAGTGCACTTATATACGTGAAGGGAATACACTCATACACATTAAAAAAGAATAAGCTGAGATTAGGGCCTGAGACCATCAGGGAACAGTTCTAGTCATGTGACACCATACACAGTTTCCATTGTTCTGGGTCATTCCTGTCGTGGAACCGTATAGAATGGGACCTAACTCAGTCCTCATCACAACAGCTCATGGGAGAAAATATCACCTTTAGGCTTTTATAAGTGATCAAATTGAGGAACAGTGTGAACAAACACTAACTTTGACTTAGTACTAAGAATTTACCCATACACATTCTCCTAGAATAAGCCCGATTCTATTCTGTATGCCCGTGTGTGTGTGTGTGTGTGTGTGTGTGTGAAGGGATGTATAGATACATGTATGACATTTACATATTGCATAAGAGGTTATGAAAACAGATACCAAAGTTCAGTATACCCATAGAAGATCTAGGACCAGCTCACTAAGAGCAGACGATGATCAGACTGAAGAAAGGAGTAGCATTTGAGATACTAGAGGGAAATGGGATTGAAGAAAACACATTGTGCAAAGATGGACGAATATACAGACAGAGGAAGTTAAGCACTGAACTTTTTCATTACATTTGAACTTATCAATTGGCAAAGATGGTAGATATCATGAAGAGGTAAAGAAAACTACAAATTCCACACCCAGTCTCTCTCTGAGGCTATGCTCAGACAGAAATGAGCAGAAATGAAACCTTCCCAGAGTGGGAAGGGCTGCCTAGCAGTTACAATGCAGTTTGAACAGCAGAGTGTGTGACTGACTGGAGCAGAGGCAAGGATGCAGAGCTGGTGGTTTCCTGAGAAGACAATGCTGTGTTGGAACTAAAACGCTTATGAAGTAAACAATCAAGCAAGCATATGCCAGCCCCGTGAAGACACTGGAAAGAGAAAATAAAGTGTGACAACATGGGGGGAACTATATACATGAGCATTTGACAAGACTGTGATGTGGGGTCCATTGAGAGGCAGGGTTAGGGTGGAGTTTCTATCAAACTAGCTATGGCCTGTCACTGCTGTCATTCCACCAGTCAGGAGACTTAGGCCAGGGAACAGTAAATTTGAGGCCAGCCTGGGCTATGAGACAAGACCAAGGGTCATTTTATTTCAAATAGCTCAGTAGTCTGATTCATGGACTGTCATGAACTAATTATGAAACCTAAACTCAGCTGTGCAGACAATGCCAGTCACTAGAACACACACTCTAATGCAGGAAGGGAAATTTTAAGATCAAGAAACTAGCTGCCATGTGGGGGTTACCTCATCTCTGTACAGCATTGAGAGGAGGGGCTGGGGTGCTGTCTTCTCACTGACAATACTTCACTCATGTCTCAGCTCTTGCTGAGAGAGCAGTTATTAAGAATCTTTCTGATGACCTATACAAACAGCTCAGAATTCAGGGCACATCCTGGCTTTCATTCTGTACATTGCAACAATCATTTAATTATTATTCACTTATTCAATTTTTATTTTACTTCACTAAAATGTGAACTTGGGGGAAATTCTGGATCAGGGGAGCAACAATATTAAATGCAGAATATTCTGAGCCCAGTAGTCTTTGAAGAGAGTTGAAGAAAGCATGTGAGTAGTGGTGGGAATGTGCAGAGATGTGTAGGTCAGAGAGACCTTTCTTGGTGGTGTTCACAGATAACTACAGGGAAGCTCTATAGAAGGACTGAGCTCCATTTAACATGTTTCCTTTTGTGCTTCCTTTATTTGAAAGTCTGTCTTACTCTAAAATTGAGGCTACTTCAGATTCATGGTAAGCCTTCTGCCTCAGCTTCATCAGACCTTAGGAATATGGGTGAAAACCACCATGGCTTGGAACTTATACACTGTAGAATGCATCACTCAGTACCTTTTGGAAAAATCACCAGATGTGGTGAACAGAGAATGAATTTAATTTGAAAATGTACAAGAATGAGTGTCATTACTAAACTTTGGGGTTTTATAACTGCAGGTAGGAGACTTCTGTCCCTGACTTAACTGAGGCTCAATGTAACAAAATGATGGATTTCATCACCTGCATAAATTTTCTGATGATTTGCTATTCTCTCTTCTAGGAGATGAGTCTCACCTGCTTTCTGTGGCAGGAGAACAGTGTGTCTGTCAAAAGCTTTACATTTGCCAAGTTCTCTGAGGTTCCTGGAGGGTGCTCCCTCATGTTCACCCTCATCCTTCTCATGTTCTTGTAGGAGACCAAGATTTCATTCCTTAGAACAAGATGGATCTGACACTTTTAAGATCAGGCCACAACCTCTGCTGAAAGGAAAAACACTGTACACATTGTTTCAGGACCCTGACATGTGGAACACTACATGAGTAGCAGGAGGAAGTTGGCCAGGTTAAAAATTTACAGTGCTTACGTCAGGGCTGTAGAGATGGCTCAGTGGTTAAGAACACTGACTGTTCTTGCAGAAGACCCAGGTTTGATTCCCAGCACCCAAATGTCAGCTAACAGCTGTCTGTAACTCCAGTTCAAGGGGATTCGACAGCCTCTTCTGTCTTCCACGGGCATTGCATGACATGGGTGCACTTATCTACATGCAGGCAATACACGGATACATATAAAATAAAAATAATAAAACAAAATATTTTTAGAAAAAGTTTACAATGCTCCTTGCTCTGAGGGAAAGCATCTTGGTCAACAGCCCTTAGCCTACTTCTTGTTCTAAACAAATAACACTCAGCCCACACTAGCAAAAAAAAAATGGCTGGGTTAAAATTTTACTCCTGGGTTAAAAGCTAGAAGTTTACTATGTTCTTTGATCAAGTAACCATGAATAAAGTATAACATCCTGCTTTGCAAGCAGCACTTAGCTGGCACCAGCTAAAAGTTACATGTCCTGTTTTTATTTTATCATACTCTGAAACTTTGTGTGCAACTGCCAAACCACATGCAACTGTCAGTTTTTTTTTGTTGTTGTTTTGTTTTGTTTCTTGTATATAAACTTGCTGAGTTTCTCATTAAACCGATTTGCTGGACAGACACAAATCCCAGAGTCTGACTCTGTGCCACTGATCTCACCTCCTTGAGGGAGACCCTCACAAGGTAGGACCCCTGCAACTGGTACATGAACAGTGTTCCTCCATCTTGCAAGGACATTCGCTTCCCTGAGGACAGTATAATCCTTTCCCGATTGGTGGATCCCCACAAAGCTGGTCTGATAAGTAGGGAAATCATTAATAATTCTGCTTCACAAGACTGGTCTGATTTTCAGGCTATTAAATGTAAAGACACTCATATCAAGGCCTTTCTAGATACTACAGTGGATTACAAACTCTGGTTCCCTGAATAAGAAACTATTGATTTAGAAACATGGAAAAGAGTAGGAGATAATATACCTCACTGTCATAGGGAAAGGACAGTTTTTCCTGTTTATTATTTTCCTCTCTGGTCGGCTCTTTGCCAATGTATTAAATTAGAAGAGGGAACCCCTACACCCATTGCTCAGCTGCCTCCACTGATTCTACTATGGGGGAGCCACTTCCCTCTATAGAATCTTCTAGTGTTCCCTCTCCTCCTGAGATTATTCAGTTCTCCCATGCCTCCTTTTTCTCCCAAGGCTCAGTTTCTTTTATCTCAATCTCCATATGCTCCCCCACAAAGTGACTGCCCAGGCAGCATCTCTCTACCCTCCCCATCTCTGTCACCCCCCAACCCCCCCTACTTCTCTTGTTCCTCTTATCAAATTCTTCTCTTTCCGTAAAATCATCTGCATTTGCTTTCACTGACACACAGTTACAGTGACAAAGTGTAAAAATGCAGCCAAGGCACACAGTCCCTACTCCCAATCAACCTTCCCATATTTCTTTTGCCTGGCAGAACTTCTAAACTCTATGGTGCTAATGACAATGACAGAGGCAGCACCTCCCCTTCCTCAGAAGCTCAAAATCCTGTTCTCCAGAAGCAAAGGCTCTGTTTATCTACCTCTTCCCCACTGTGACTCTTCTGTCATTTCTGTGGTCCATCTGGAATCTCCCCCACCAGCTGCCGCTGGGAAAATGGCTTAATGGTTAAAAGCATTGCCTTTCAATGGACACATGTTCAGTTCCTAGCACCCAATCATCATTGTTTTTTTCCCTATTCCTTATAATTTAATTCCTCTCTCTTAGTTTCATTTCAATCAGCTGTTTGTTGTCTTTATAAAAAAATGTTTTAAGTTTTTCCACTCACTCCGTTTCCAGGTTTCCTAGCTCCAAACAAGCTTTACCTTCCATTCAGTCTATGGGATCCTCCCTGATCCTTTCACCCTTGCCTTCACTTGGTTTTCCTTTCTCTCTCCTGTCTACCATCACTCAACCAACAACTCTCTAAACTGTGTTTTCTAATAAGTTCACCTAAGACCCTACACATCCTCATGTGTACACAGGATATATTCATTTATTGCCATATTTTTTATGTTTAACTCAGATCACTCCAGCTGTACCTGCTTATAGAAGATCTTACAAAAATTCCTCAAAATCAAATTTATTAAGGAAGGCATTTTGGGTGGGCCTAGTTTTCATGTAATTGTGTTATATGTCTGACCATCGTCTTTATATTGTTTAAAATCATGTTACATGCTTTTATATGTTTCCATGTGTTGAGATCTCACATAATTATGTCATATGTGTTTATAATAATTTCCATCACATATGTCAAGACAATTTTAAACTGTGGCCACTTCAATTTTTTTCTTTTTCATTCCTTTTATTGTGCATAAAATTATTGGTTTTACTTTTGGCATGCCTAATTAAAATATACAGGTACAGATTTACATTTAATGACCTCTGACCTCACACATATGGGTACCCTAATCATTTTTAAGTCTATTAAAAATTAACCTAAAAATATTTTTCCAGATGAAATTGTTTTTTCTTTAATCCATATCTTAGTTCTTGATCCTAAATATGGTTCTTATTACTTAAAAATATACTAATTTTAAGTAATAACTACTTTCTATTCCAGGAAATATGTTAACCATTTGACCTCTATTGTCTCTTTATAGCCAATGAACAGGTACATCAAGGTCCATACCTTTACCAAACTTACATTGTAATAATATGTTTAAGATGGCTGTTCATCTATCTTTAGGTATAAAAAACTAAATATTGGTTATTCGGTGAATTATCACAACAACTAATGGGTTTGTTTATGAATGTAATGGAAAGATAAAGGGCTGGAAAGTCAGTAAGATTAGGATGACTGGATATTTCCAGAATGGAAGGCATAAGGACATTTAAGCATGTCAAAGTAAGATTACGATGGCTGGACATTTCCAGAATGGTATGAATAATAAGAATTTTTAAGCAAGTTTTTTAAATTCTGAGTAGGTTTATAGAAATACAGTGTTGTTGTTATAATAATTACTGTTACATCCCCCAAATTTTTTTAGTACACCTTTCTGACTTGTACTACACACCCAGTCACAGCCTTAGATTAAATGAATAGAGGTAAGTATTGGGGTTACCTGTAGCTCCTAAAGAATGTTTCTTTGTATTATGCAAGGGTTGCTTTTAATGTTTTCCTTTACTTATAACAAAATAATCTAACTCAAGAACTAGGTTTTTACCTCCCAGAACCAGATGAGACTGTCCAAAAGAAAACAGTTTCTTTTGGTGAGTGATCTAAATCTGGGTAAGTTTATTTCCTGTCTAGAGGTGTGTAATAAGACCCACCTCTACCTCGTAACCCTCCTTCTCCCATAATTAACAAAAATAGCCATATAGGGACTACAGCCATGTTCTTCCATTCTTTTTTATGTCTTCAGGGTCTGGAGACAGACCTGAGGCTATTACATTAAATCCCTTTCCTGGGCTATGGTACTTAATCTATGACATTAAATCTTTTCTGCTCACTGCTCATTTCCAGACAAAATGAAACACTTCTCACACTTGGGAAATACCTTTTCCTACTCCTGCCTAATATTAGGAGCTTCATGGTATTCTCCAGAGCGTTATGCTCTTCTCTCAAACTTTAAATATTTATACAGATTATGAATATGCCACTCAGACAATTTTAAAATTAGAAACATTTTTTTGCAACATAAACGAGGGGAACCTATTGGAATGTTAGTCTCATCTTTGAGGACTAAGATTCACCAAAGAGAACACCTCCCTTTTTTGTAACTTGTATATGCTCTTCCTTGTCCCTTAGCTTCTTTAAATCAATAAACAGATAATCTTACTAAAGAAATAAATGGTATGACTCCTTTATGCAGTAATCAACTCCTTCATCAACCTATAATATTTTAAAAGCTTTGTATCCTCATCTTACTAAGTACCAAGCTAAATTAATAGTTAAACAATGTCCTCAGTGTGCTCATCTCCTTTCTTTAGGTCCTATGACAGGAGTAAATCCCCATGATTTATACCCCAGCGTTATTGGCCAATCTGATATAACCCATGCAACTGAGTTGGGAAGCTAAATATGTCCGCTGCACAGTAGATACTTATTCCTTGGTTTTAAATGCCAGAGCCCTTACAGGAGCAACAACAAAGGAAGTAATTAAACATCTTATTCAAATATTCTCAATTTAGGGGATGCCTCACCAGACAAGGACAGATAATGGACCTTCTTTTACTAGTAAATTTTTCCAACAATTTTTCCTAACCTGGAAAAGCTCACATACTGCTGGTATTTGTTATAATCCCACAGGACAAGCAATAATAGAAAGATAACACAACTGTCTCAAATATCAAATAAATGAAATAACAATGGGGGGATTACCTATGCCTGGGATAACAGTACAGAATCCTCATTTCTTATTACATAGATGTTTACTAAGTTTAAATTATTTTACATCAAATGATCAAGAAATTTCCCCAGTGGCTGAACACTGGCAGGGACTAACTATCCCACAGCCCTTGCCACAGGCGCTTTGGCGGGGGACACTGAATCAGGTCTATGGAATAAAACTCCCGCTCCTCTACTCACAATGGTGTGAGGGTACGTTTCTGTCTTTACAGAAAATGAATCCTTCCCAGATGGGTACTGCTCAGATACATCAGATTGCTCATTTGAGCCCCCTACAGCATAGATAGCCACACTGACCCTAGGAAAGTGGAGAAGGAGACTCCAGATGAAGAAGCCACAACCTTGACGAACCTGGACACCTGAAATAAGGACTGAGCTGAACAGCTCATCTTGCCATTCCCTCCTCGCACTATGCTTAATTAACTGTTGGCTCCAAAAATTCTCACAGAATCTACTGACTGAGCAGCCTGTATGAATGCCCACATCACTACCTGAGAACAAATTAGACTGTTTCTGCTCCATGCTATCTGAGAAGTCCTTCAGTTAAAAGTTCCAAGAGACAAATATCTCACCCCAGCCCCACTGTTAGTAGTTACTTCCCTATCTTGGGCCTGGTAAAATAACAAACTGCAGAAAGCTAAACAACCCACTCCCCGTGCCAGGATGTTTCTCTACTGTCCTTGGATGTTTGTTACCATCTAGCTAGCTGTAGAAACTAAAAACAACTTCTTTGTTCTGCAACTTTAGGAGGTGGGCCCAAGTACAACCCAGTCCAGCTTTCACAGTTCTTGCTAGTCCCCCAAGGAGAAGCTGTCACCTTTGTCGACCTAATGCCATGAAAAATCTCCAAAGTAACCTCTCATTGATATCTGGTCCAGTCACTTATTGGGATTCCCTTATTGACAGAATTAAAGAACTATGACTTCAAGAAAACTTTATGTCCTATAGCCTAACCTTGATTCAGTCCTTCTCACTGCACCTGTATTTTCTTCCTCACTATTTGCTTCAATAAATTAAAGAAGTATTTTTAAGAGTTTATATGAGAGTTTGTGTGTGTGTGTGTGTGTGTGTGTGTGTGTGTGTGTGTGTAAAATTTCTACATGTTTTGTATGTTCTGAGATAGAGACCTGTACAGAGGGAAATGTCATACAGGTGAGTGTGGGTGGGTCAGCATCACATACGTGTTTATTACTTCTGTTAAGAGGAACCAGAGCCATGGCCTGCTAAGGGAAGAGTGCTGCCAGGGCCTAAATGATTGGCTTCTAACAGGCAACCATAAGAAATGCAACCAGGGCTCCTTGCAGAGTTTGTAGATGCTGTCCAAGAGAAAGGTAAATGACTGAAAATCTGCAGTGCTAGAGAATAAGGAAATGGAGACAGGATGCAGCCTGTTGAAAAGACACAGAAGCCTGAAAGATACATTTGACAAACCCAAATTCAGAGATGTTCTAGTAAATAACTGATGCTTTCTCTTCAAAAGTATGCTCATCAAACTAAAAATACCAATTTACTGTCACAGATTGGATTAGGGTAAAATAAAAAATAAATAAATGCTACTTAGATTACTGGATTGGATTTTGAAGTGGAGAAGGACATTAGTGGAAAAAATTATTAAAGTAATGAGGTCAGGGAATTTGGTAAAATCACACCTTTGTCAATTTCCTGGGTTTTAGAAGTAATACTACAGTTGTGCTGAATTTAGATTCTGAGAATCTGGGCCCCATAAGGAAAAACCTGTTTGCTGTATTTTAAATCTGAATTTCCTATGCAATTGGATTAGTTTCCTCAAAAAATGAAATATTATGGAAAAATAAAACCGAATATTCAAGTAATTACTAGGTATGCTTAGAGCCTGAAAAACACTTAGCGGAGGAATCCTTCCACTGTGCGCACAATTCTGTTTCTTAAGGTGAGTGTTGATAACAAGAGTCTTTTCTTGTTTTTTCAATTCATGGAGCTCTACATGCGTTACAGATTTATGTAGGCAATATTTCAATTAAACATCGATTGAAGGAACTTCCCCTTCTAGTAATTCACCAGAATCTTGAGTGCGCAGGGAAAGAGAAAGGTCCCTGTCACAAGTTCTCTAGGTCTTTATCAAACCAGAATCTGTTCACTCAGTCAGGCATTTGCAAATGTGCAAGCAGGGTGATGTAGAGATGGAAGGAATAGGTGCTGAAAGAAATGCCCTCCAGGCACCAGCTTGGAACAACCGTTAGAATCAGACTACTCAGCACACAGCTTTATAAAAAACATAATCCAAGGCAAGCACTGTGACTCTGAGTAGTGTTGGGACAGCATGGTCAGGTGACAACAGCTTGAATCTACTTCCCACTGTGTTGAATTCTGAGTCAAGTGGAGTCTTCCTGGTGTGTGGTTAACATGGACAGGATGGATCTTCTACAGGAATCACTTTAACATTTGTCAGTATTTAACAGTGAAGGATTTTATTATATGAACAGCAGCACCCTTGTGGTTTGGTATAAAGTAGAGATGTTTTCTACATGAGCATGAATGCTGCTAACTTTGTAAGTTC
Organism: Nannospalax galili; assembly: GCF_000622305.1. Lineage (NCBI taxonomy): Eukaryota > Metazoa > Chordata > Mammalia > Rodentia > Spalacidae > Nannospalax > Nannospalax galili. The sequence continues at coordinate 294,824 of NW_008329664.1, forward strand.
TGACAGTCATTTAAATATGCAATGCTGGGCTGGGGAGATGACTTAGTAGTTAAGAGCACTTGCAGAAGACCTGGTTTCAGTTCACAACCCCCACAAGGCAGCTATTAACTGTTCATACTTTTATTTCCAGAGGATCTGACACCCTCTTCTGACCTCCATTAGCACTGCATGCACAAGCAAAATTACTTGCATCCAGGCAAAGCACACATACACTAAATAAATAAATAAATAAATAAATAAATAAATAAATAATTAATTAATTAATTAAAGTTTGCCTTCGGTGTCATTTACTAAGTTTTTAAAAACTTTTATGTGTGTGTATGTCTGTGTCTATGTGTCTGTGTGTATCTGTGTCTGGTTCATGGACACGTGTGTATGCAGGTACCCACAAAGAGGCCAGAGAAGGAAACAAGGTATCTTCCTCTAGCCTCTCAAATAAATAAATAAATAAATAAATAAATAATAAACAAGAAAACAAATAAATACATAAATAAAAATAAATAAATGAATGGAAAAATAGAATAGAATATGACACTGTTATCAGGGCAAGTACCCATGGCTAGACAAATTACTGAGTACAGGGAGAACCCATTCGTATCATTCTATTAAATAGACAGAATAACATTGTGTTATGTTAACCTGACTCACAATAACTTATCATTACACCTGTAGATCAGTACATCTATCAACTCTCACTGGAGAAGGTTCTTCATGCAACACATGGAGATTAACATTGAGAATGTGCAGAGAATTAGAGACTACAGACAGCTCAGTCCTAAATTGGACACCTGCATCATGCCTTCTCCTCCCAAGGCTCAGGATCACTGTGGAAGAGGGGACAGAAAGAATGTTGGAGCCATAGGTGGTAGACCAATACTAGCAAACTATATTGTCTGGACACTACAGGGTAGGTACATACGATCTCACAGCCCTTGTGATAGCATGCACATGACCTGTGCAAACCCAAGTCATACAGTGGCCCAGCATGGATAGGAGAGTTGGGTAGAAAGCCCCATCCCTGTTGAGTATCTGTTGGCAACTGAAGAATGCCAAGAGAGGGAGAGTAAGATTTCTTTCCAGATATGATGCCTGGTAGGTTTACCAGACTCCAGGACCATGGGCTTCCCAAGTCCACACAAGGAGCATGTGTGAGGGATGGGATGGAATTGATAGTCCTTTAAAAAACAAAACTTTGAGAGTTGGAGAGATGGTTCAGCTGTTAAGAACACTGGCGGTTCTTGTAGAAGACCCAGATTTGTATCCCAACTTCCACATGGCAGTTATCAACCACACACAACTCAGTTTCAGGGGATCTGTTGCCCTTTTCTGTCCTCCACAGGTATTGCATGACACAGGTGCACTTACACACAGGCAGGAATAACAGTCATGCACGTAAAACAATTTTTTTAAAAATAAAGAAGAATTTAAATTACATAAATAACAATTTTTAAATTAAAAAGAAAACGACAGATAATAATGTAGAACATGAAATGGGGGTAGTGAGGAGGGGTTGGAGATGGAAAAGGGATCTGATTATGATTCAAATATACTGTATGAAGTTCTGGAATCAATAAAAAATATGTAACACTGAGCTTTGGCTTAAAAAGCTGGTAAACTGGGCCTTTGTCATTTTCTTTAAAAAGAAAATAAATGTGAAAAATAATTATTTAAATATAACACTAAATTAGATGACCATTCTCAAACACTACTACTAAATAAAACATTTAATTTTACTTATCAATAAATGAGCAACAGTATTTCATGAGGTTGCACGCCAGTGTAACAAATAAAAGTGACTGAGATACAAGACTCAGAACCTTAGATTGATCCCTGGACACCATGGAAATTAAAACTGGAAGGAGAGAACTGACTTCCCAAAGTTGTCATCTCACTTCCAGATGGGATGGTGGCACCCTCCCCAATAATAATAAATATTTTAAGTGTTTTAATAAAAACACATTTATTTTATTCAAGTTGGCTTGTAAGTCTCTCAGTCTTTTCAGGCTTTGTTTTTGACTGATAAGAAAAGGCAAACTCTTGTTTCCAAAATAGAAAATATATAGAGCCCCAGTAGATTTTCTGAACTTAGTGTAACCACCAGCTTGTGAGCTTATTTTCAATCCTGAGAGGATTAAGTTTTGGTACAAAGACTGAAAAGTTCCAGAATCAATGCCCTTAGAGATCTAAAGCTTAAATCTCTAATCTGGATTTTGCAATTCACTTTAGGTCCTAGTGGCCAGAATAAATTTTGGCATACACCTAGCTGCAAGAGAGGCTGAGACACGTTCTCAATCTGAATCAAACCCAATAGATGTACTGCTTCTTAATTCATCATTGAGGAAGGGATTGTTAGAGAAGACATCTACACTGTCCAATCCTAAAGCTCATGGAATCCATTGGCTAAACATCTGATTCTACAGTGACAGCTGCTAAGGATGACATGTTACCATAGCCAAGCATTAGGCCTGATTCTGGTAAACTATAAGCAAAAAGTATAATTCATGATGTGTTAGGCTGAGACAGTCTATGCTGCACACAAATGTAGACAAGGACCTTCTGATTAGTCACTGCAGAGGGCGATAATAAATGGGACTTCATGTTCAAGACATGCATTTCTCCAACCATCATTCATTTTATATAACTATACCATAGATATTCAATGGTGACTTTCCATTCCAATAATAAGTATTCACTTTCCTTATTTCTTCCCTACGAATATAAACTTCTCACTCTCTGTTCTATTGGACCTACTTGTGATAGAAATAAGGAGATATTTTGCTAAACTCCTATTTCAATGGAAAGTGGATTTATTGTTTTATAGTAATCAGAAGAAATAATTAGCTTCATTAACAGAAGATGTGAAAATTAGCTATGCAGTTTTTCCAACTATTTTTAATGCTATTTGGTAAAGTTCTAATAATGCACACTAGCAGCTTCCAGTGGTCAATCATTGAGTACTGTATTTCATTTTGGTTCACACCACACAGTGTGCACCACCTACAATGGCAGTTACTACATACTCAAACAATGCAGTCCCTTTAATGATGATTTTTGTGTCACTTAATTTCTTTGCTTCCAAACGAAAGCATTTTCCTACATAAAACTGTCCAGGATGAGTCTCAGAAGAGGATAAGGCTGTCTATGACACTCTCCAGTGAGAAATCTCCTGGGGAGAGAGAATAAGGACTCAGAACACAGATGATGGCAGGGAAATATATTTATACTCATTGTTTTCAAGAAAACAGGGAACTCACAGGCATCCTGGTATAATTGTTACAATCTCTCTCTCTCTCTCTCTCTCTCTCACTCTCTTTCTTTCTCTCTCTCTCTCACCCTCTCTGGTGCTGGGGTAGTCCTGGGAGTGACAATGTCCTCTCCTAAGACACATGATCTTCCTGATATCAGACATGGTTCCTGACTGTAACAAAAGCTTCTCAGTGCACAGCCTTAGAGAGGAGGATGGGGACAGTGTGCCTGCCATGCATGGTGTAAGGAGGGATCAGAGAAAACCAAGAGGTGGCCATAACTACCTAACTCTCACTTCAAAGGCTGTGACTGAGGTATGTGCCATAGCTGGTATGCCAAGACTTGGGTGGAGAGAGTACCTTAAAATGTCAATGTTGACAGCTGATTTTCAAACCACTTTTCAGTTCTTCTCATTATTTTAATTAGTTATTATATCCTTCTCTGAACAGAATACAGTTTATGGAGATTTCCAGCCCCTGTCAGAAAATAACTTGAGTAATTTTGAACTATCATTCCATGGAAAAATCAATATATCACTTATCAGCATGCGGTGGAGATACCCACAGTAGATAGCACTTTTTAACCTAGTCAAGTGATCGCACAGTAGCTACTGAGCTAAACTAAAATGTCACTCATCTGAATGAATGGTCCTTAGTGATGAACTGTGGGAAACTGGGAATTATTCACAGATGAGCCTCCCAATAGTCTTCTCCTGACCAATCTGTAACTTGTGTACACTGTTACAGAATGTGAGACACAGTGAGCACATAACAGTGGAGATGAACACTTCCTGAGAGTTTCTAGTGCAGACACTGTGGTTCCAGACAAAGGGGCTAGCAGTGTACCAGGCTTTCCTTCAGATGAGAGGAAACAAAGGAACACTTCAGTATAGTGCAAGCTGAGACCATCAGTGAACAGTTCTAGTCATGTGACACCATACACAGTGTCCATTATTCCAGGTCATTCCTGAATGAGAACTGTGTAGAGTGGATTTGGCTTTGGTCTTTATGCTGTGTAAGGAACGATATGAAGCAAGTTAGTGATCTACTAAATGTGTTTTGTCTCATGTTCCATCTCTTTGAAATATTCACCGACTACTAGAACTCCATCTTATTAATGGACCTTTGGAAAGTTTCCAGGTTTTAGTGCACATTACAGCATTGAAAGACTATCTATAGCATAGGACTCATTGTTGTTAGAGAAGCAGTCACTGCCTGTTCTGATTGTATTAATTCCTATGTGCATGACTTCATTCTGCCTATTACCACAACTTATATGTCACTCACTACAGAGCATAGCTACCCAGAGTGTCTGACTGTCTTTGTAACAGGCTGCGCAGGACAGGAGGCCCATTTTAATAGCAATTTTTCTGTGTATTCATGTTTGGCCTTCTTAATTTTATATTTTTATAAAATTTTAGTTCAACTAATATGTTGGGAAGGCCCTTGTCATGTGGCATTTTAAAGGTACTGATGAACATGAATATTTAAGTTGAGGGCAGAAGGCACACTCAAGTCATCCTACTGTGAACCCCCAATTTCTACACAGCCTCAAGATTTGCCATGAGCCATGCCTCTCCTTCCATAGCTCACAATCCCAACTCTTTCTTGATCTTGGTATCATCAGGAAGAAGTCCTCAGCTGATAAAATGCTAAAAGCAATATAAATTTAGTAAATTAGCTCTTACCTGTTTCAATATCGTTTCAAATGACAGTGACAGACAGAAAATAATTTTACAGAAAAATTTCACTTCTCATGAAGACTATTCATTTATTTTGTGTGATTCAGTAATTGTTTGTTTGTAGATAGAATATCACTTTGTAGGAAATTTTAAAGTAGTCCAAGACCTTCTGATACTCCATAGTTCCAGTTGTCTCTGAATTCTGGTGAAATTTCTTGTGAGAGGAAATATTTCTTTGTCCTGTGAGTACTGAAAATATAAAATAATTAGCAACATACAGGAACTTTTAGGCTGTCAATCCTCCTGTCCTCCCTTCCCCAGGAAGAACTCCCCAATTTCCCCAATCTCTCTGACCCTTGTCACCCACACATATGTTTGCATTTGGCAGTTGCTGTCTAAGTGGGATGAGAGCATTTAAAAGGAGCATTTTATTTCAACAACACTAGTTACACATTCTTCTTTTGGATCATCTTCCCCCTTGGACCTTCCTCACTGAGGAAACTGTTAGTTCCTCCCAGAGGCTAGAACATACATCAGGTAAACTGATAAATAAGACCACAGACTACAGCCAGTGATCTCTGTGCAATAGCACAGACTACTAAGGAAGAATCAAGGGCATTTGAGAAAATACTTCGGGTTAAAAAAGGTTAAAAGGACAAGTAAGCCATTGTCTTGTTTTCTTTTATGTGATTTTTGTATTACATAAGAAATATGGATTTTAAATTACAGTGTAATGAAAATGCTCACATGTACTTTAAGAATAAATGCCTCATAAAAGTACACTCTGTGTAGCAGCTGTTTTCTCAAGAGTCAAGAGCACCCAGGGTCCATTCAATCACAGACTTCCTGTTTCATGTCCAATAGACTTGTGCAAGTTCATGTGCTCTCTATAGTAATTGCTCAGAACTGTTGCACAGATCAGTGAGTGCCTAATTGAATAGATTGAAATGATCTATTACTGTGTTCCTCCAAGATAAAAGATTCAGATGACGAGAGAGAGAGAGAGAGAGAGAGAGAGAGAGAGAGAGAGAGAGAGAGAGAGGTTTCAACACATTGGTAGAAACAATGATCATGTGTCATGGTGTGGATTTCCCCAAGAGGCTGTGTGCACAACAATGAATCTGTTGTGAATATTTTCTTCATATGCACATACACCTTTGTGTGCTGGGCAGCTGAAAATGACAGCCTTCCTAAGTCATTTTAGAAATTAGCTAGGTTCTCATCACAGAATTAATGGAGAACATAGTACCATAACCTGCATTGTAAGGTGGCAAATTTTTCAATAGGGTGTTTGAACAAATGTTAATTTTGACTCAGAATTGTCTCTACTAAGACTCTAGTCCAGACACAACTTCCCTACATTGCTCTTAGCCATTTTTCTACATGGTGAGTATTTGGACATGTTACTTCATGGACTTACAGACATACATGTGTGTAACATGTACACATTTTACATGTTTGTTTGAACACAAGTAACATACTTGAATGTAACGGTTTTGAAACTCTAATGTTCACATTTGTTTTGTGTACATTGTGTTCAAACCTCAATATGGGTAAACTATGTTGTGATCTGAGCACATAACATGACCCAGTGACACTTGGTTATATCTAGTGAGCAAAAGATAGTTAGAACAGGCTGATGGCATCTCCTACTCTGCTCTGGGAATACACAGTATATTTACAGTTGCACATGTAACTTTGTAAAATGTACAGTGTGAGAATCCAAACTTAATGATAATCATTAGCTTGAGAGAAAATTTTGTTACGTTTGAGGTTTTGCAAACAGGAAGAGATTGAACTTCAGGGAATATAAGATACAGCAATGGACAGAATCTACAGGCAGTGAGAGTAAAGTTAAACACTGAAACTTCATTTCTCAGTACATGAGAGTTACAGGGGTAGAGGTGTCTGAAGTAGTGATGTACAAAAGTAAATAAAGACATCAGATCCCACACTCTTGTCTGAGCTGTGATCAGGAAGGGTCTCATGAGTAATCCTTACCAGAGTGGTAAAGTGATGTTGCATCAATTACAGCCTAGAGGGAAGTCACAGGAGTGTGGAACTAACTGGTTCAGAGCAATGGAAGCAGAAGTTGAGAAGTTTCCAGAGAAGAGACAAGGCTTCCCCACTGAACAGTTCTAGGAAAACAGTAGAAGAATTCCGAGCCTGTACAAGAATGAGCAGGAGAAAAGACATGTGCCAAGTAGGCACTGAAAAGTGCAGTCTGGCAGGACTGGCTATAGGTACAACTTAGGTAGCAGGCAAGGTAAAAGTTTTCAACAAGCTTTGCTTGGTAGTTCATTTGTAATCCCGGCCTCAGGAAGCTGTGGCAGGTGGATTGCAAGTTTGAGACCAGCTGCAATGAGGCACCTTCTTGACCATAGCTACTCCATATTAGTTTAGGCTGACTCTAGTCTCTGAAATTATGAGGCAGTTGGCCTCAGGTATCAGAACACATGTCAGCAGGACCCAGTTGTCTTGGGAACAGGTTAGTGTGTCCTGGAGTGCACCTGCTAACTGCAGATTTATGGCTTCAGTAGGTTATGCTTGGCTTGCTTCTGCAAAATAGTAATTGATGTTTAATAGAATAGAAATTGTTAAGGGGGCTTGTTGTACCAAATCCCCTCCTCCTTTGGGAGACCTGTGTGAACTTCTGGGATTCCAAGGCTGACAAAATAAACAGGATACCTTTCATTTGGGTTTTTGCATAGTTTATGACATCTGGGAGGTGGTGACATACAAAGGTATGATCACCCACAGGCCCTGTTTTTACATCTCTGCTAAGCTTTGTGATCTGCCACTTGCCAGTGATTCACCAGCTGTCCATGCACCTGGTTTGCAAAGATGGTGACTACCCCCACCCCTTTTGCTTAGTGTCTTTGGAGCTTCCTATTGTCCTTAGACCTTACCACTGTTCTCAGCATCTGTCCTTAGACCATCTCCCTCATGTAATTGAAGCTGACTGATTGGATGGGGGGAGTGACTGTCTCAGAGGACACACCTATCCAACAAACCCCCCTAGACCTCTCACATTCTTTCTGCTAAACTTCCACAAGAGTCCCTGAGCCTTGGAGGGGATGACAGATGCAGGGTGATCTTCCTTTTATCATGGCGACATACTGAACTCTGGGGCCTTCCCATCATTTGTTTTCAAGACATGGCTGTTGATCCATCTTAGGGGTGTCTCCCCTACTATAAAGACAAATGGAAAGAAGCAAACACATCTAAAAAAACATGGGTTTAAATACAAATGTCTAGAAGATACTCCAGCAGGTGAACCACAAGTATCAAACAGAATACTTGCAGGAGCTTTCCTGCTTGGGCCTATAGCCTTCCCTGACACAGGGGATTGGCCTGGTCTACAGCACCAGATATGTGTTCCACCCCTAGGAGTGGGCCTTATCCAATTAGAAATTTTGTCCATTGTTCCTATGTTAGTCGAGCCATTATTGCACCATCAGGAACTGCTTGGCATGTCAATAGTGTGCAGCCCACGAGGTCTGTCAATGAAGAGAACCATAGGGGATCCTTCTCTCCCAATCATCTGCACAGCACATTCTGGCACTATGAAAGCCATCCATCCAGTGGCATGAAGTTTTCAGCTTAGTCTCAGCTCCATCTCTCTTCTCCCAAGCTCACATCATGCAGTATCTTCAGCAACGTTACCTTACCAACCTTTTCTGAAATTAGTGGCAATAGTCTTGGTTAATTTGAGGACCTCTGGGACCTCTCTGGCCAACAACAGCTCATGGTCGGGGCAACCCACCCATGGTACTGTAATTTTTTCTTAATAGTTGTACAGTTTTGGGAAGCTTGTTTTTATTTTAATACAGGATTATGTTGTTGTGGGCTTTTCACAACCGTTCTGGTGAATATCGCTTGTGCTTTACCCAACCATAAAGCTCCCAAGAATTTTACAGCTATAGCTGGTCTTTGTTTCTTCAGGTGTATTTGATATCTTTCCAATGGGATTCACATCCGTAAAACAATAAGAGCTTAACATTACATATTAAATCAAACATAGACAAGGTCTAATGCAGCATGGAAAGGTTTTATCTATTTGTATTTCCTTATCCAAAAATCTCTTTTGGGTGCCACAGAATGGATAAGAGCCATTAAATCTTGGTTAGTTCTTTACTATTTTTAGTTATTCCTTTGGAATCATTCTGCATTCTGGGGATTTTACATGAAGCCTCTTTATAGCTATTTATCCTTGATATATTCATGGGTGCTGGATCAAGTTACCTGTCCTTGAACCAGGCTAAGGAGGAAGAGGGTCCCTCTTGTCCCTGCTGTACCTTTTGGTTCCCTGAGTCAGGAAGGCCCTTGTTCTGCCTCCTGGCTTTAGCCATATTTGCCATCTCTTCATTGACCATAACTGGCTGCTTGGGGAGGCCCTGGCGGGAAAAACTGATGTCACCCCTAGCATAGCCTTTCTCAGGAGATAAATGTCCCTTGTTTAATCTTTAGGGATAGTTAATCACCCTGGCACAGTTTTTATTCTTTGTATGTCTTTTGTGAACTGTTCCTCAGGTTTCAAAGCCTATCAGAAAATCCTTAGTACAGAATTTATTATTTTGTGACTATTTTCTTTAGGAACTTGGGTTCAACATAAATCTTGCCACGTTTGTTTTCATGTAACCCAAGTGGACCTCTTTATCTTGTCATTTTTATATCTATTTTAGGTTGTTTCATTATTTTATAGACATGTTTTACATGCTGGTTTGAGTCGCTTAGATCTGCCAAAAACCTCCCTCACTTTACAAAGATCCTGTCCTATTAAGGGACTTAGCAAAATCATTAAAGTTCCTTACCATTCTCAAGGTCCCTGTTGAATTAAGTTTTTCTTATATCTCTAGTGAACACAGCCCTATCTAGTCCAGCAAACTGGGCATCATATATTGCTTCTCATACCTAGTTCTCTCAGTAACATCAGTCCCTAGTCTATGGTCCTCCAGCCCCCGCTAATCATGGGAGTATCCATTGGTGATGACCAAGTATCTTTAATGCCTAGCACAAGCCATTCCATTAGGGACTATTCCACCCTATATTGGCTAGGTCACAAAACCTATGTCTCAGGGATGGATGGGTGGTTATACAACTCAGCTGTGATGCTTCTGGAGGACTTAAACAAAACTAATATTATTTGGACCCATGTCCATTTTCCTCACAAGCCACATGGTGATGGGCTCTTTAATTGCTTGTTTGAAAGTCTTTCCTACTCCTATCCAGTGTGGAGTATTTTCTGCTGGCTACATTATTGTTAAGGCTTTTATCAGCACAATGAAACATGGCTTTTTTCTCTTTTTGTATCAAAGATTGATTCTAAGGGGCAGCTTTAGCTACTTTTATTTCAAGGTCTTTTCTTTTTTCATTACTATATGTCTTTTCCTTGGGTCTTTTGTTGAGTCTTGTATCACAGGTCTAATCTGGGATTTCTTTTCTCTCTCCCATGGTTTATACAGTTTAGTTGCAAGCTCTGAGGCTAAGACTGAATTTGCCAGTATTGCCTTAGTCTTTTCAGCTTCCCCTCAGGCTGTTGTCTTTGTCTTGGACAAGTCTTTTATTATACAAAGAAGTGCCCAAGAGAAATCTCTGGATTCCCCTTTTGCTTCCAAGGCTTGTAAAATTTTTTCTAGGCCTTCCATAATCCTTAAATAATTTTCACACCTATGCTGCAGCATCCCCCATCTCTCAAGCAACTGAGTTATTTTACATCATTTACAGGATGGCAGCCGTCTGGGGATTTTCTCTATTGAATCTGTCCCTGCATGCATGGGCAACCTCATTTTAGTTACAAATTTAGCTGTCTGTCACATAACCCACATGACTGTTGCTAACCTCATTAAGCATGTGGGAGTTACCCACATTTTCTCCTGTGCTCCTGCTGGCTTCTCGGGTCATGTTACCACACTGTATGCCTCATCTCTGCACATCTGGATTTGGGGATCTGAACCCCATGCTCCCTCTGGCTTCTCTTTATCAGAGACATCACCATTGCTCTTCTTGAACTCCTGTGGTTTGTCACATATCTGGCTGTACTACGCCAATATGTTGCACCAAATTTAGCCCCCCAACCCAGACAGGTGTGAACTCTCTCAGATCCTCAGGCTGACAAAACCACAAAACCTACAGGATATCTTCTATTTGGATTTTTACATCATTTATGATGTCTGGGATGGGGATGACTTAAAAAGCCATGATTACTGGTAGGCCCTGTTTTTACATCTCCCCTAAGCTTTGAGATCTGCTACCCACCAGTGGCTTGCCAGCTGTCCATGCTCCCAATTCACCAAGATGGTGACTAGCCCCCTTTTTCCAATGTCCTTAGCACTTCCTTGTGTCCTTAGAATGCTTTCCAGCATTCTCAATGTCTGTCCTTAGACCCTCTCCATTGTGCAATTGAAGTTGACTGGGTGGGAGAAGTGACTGTCTCAGAGGACATGCTTAAACAACAGGGCTCTCCACCTATAAGCTTCGGAACTTAAACTTTTCACCCCTGGTTATGGTTTCTCTGTATAAAAGCTTACCCTAGAGATGGCTCAGGGCTACATACTTGGGTTCTGACGTTGTGTAGTAGCCACTGGCCAGCAAAGACTTTTGGTAACACTTTGAGTGGTCTTCTCTGGTGAAGCACCTCACAACACAGCCTGAGCTACAAAGTAAGACCCAGTCTCTCTCTGTTTTTTTAATTAACTTTCAGTGACAGGAAGCAAGCAGACACTGATAAAGGACAACTATTAAGGAGATTACACTACTGCCAAACTGTGATTACCTGAGCTTTGACAGCAGGCGCTGTGGTGGTGCTGTGGTGCCATCTGCCAGGCTGCTCTTCTCTCATCTCAGCTCAGGTTACTGTCCGCAAGTCTTTTCTGACCACCACACATAAAATGTTTAGTAAACAGGATATGCCCTGGTTTGATCATGAATTTCAGCAATTACCAAATATTTGAAGGGTTATGTGGTTCAAATTCTATTTCAATAAAATATGAAGCCTTTTTATGGAAAAGGAATTTTTTTCTTGCTGGACCTGAATACATACAGTAATAAGTTCAGAATAGCCTGGGGTGGATTCTTGCTAACCATATGGTAATAGACAGCAGGTCAGTAGCAGCTACAATGGGGTGAGGAAAATTTATATGAACAGACATTCTTCTAACAATGGGCTAAATGAGGAAAGGGTGAAGGGTGACATAAACAATTATTCTTGTTTCTAAAACAATGTCATTCTTTAAAAATATTTTATTTTTAATTTATGCATATGAGTGCATTGCCTGCATGTATGTATCTGTACTCGTGTTATGCAAATGCCTGCAGAGGTCAGAAGACAGGGTAAGTTTCCTCTCAAACTGGAGTTACAGATTGTTTTAGCCACCATGTGAGTGGTGGGAATTAATCCTGCATCCTCTGCAAGGGCAGTGAGCACTTTTAACCCCTCAGCTATCTCTCTAGCCCACGATATCACACTTAACACAGGCTAGCCTTGAACTCACAGTGATCTTTCTGCCCTGCCATCCCAATACTGGAATTACAAAATAAGCCAAAAATTCCAGTTAACATTTTGCCATTTAGTCCTTAGAAACTAAATACATATTGGACAAATCACATGAAAAGGAAAATAGGAAAATGATTTGATTTGTCAAGCTCAGGAGAATGAATAGCAATTTCTGAGATTTCTGAATTGTAGATATTCACATAACAAATTTCTGTCTCTAATTTAACTGATGTTCTCAAAGTAATGAAATGAGGAATTGTGATGTGTCCATGGCTGCAGTGTTTGTGTTACAATGAAAAATTAACTGTTTGGATCCTTACCATTTGTGTAAAAGTTGGGTGATGCTAAATTAGTCTATCTGTAACCACAATATTTGGAGACAGATGCAGGCAGATCCCAGGGCCAGCCTATTTAGAAGAAAACAATTAGTCCTAGGTTCACTAAGAGACACTGTCTTAAAATCTAAAGTGGAGAGGGACCAAGAAAGACATTTGTCATTGATATCCTGCCTACGTGCATACATTTATGTGCATACATTACACACTCATCCACCCCCTACACACACATGCACGTATTTGCAGCCACACTCTTACACATACAAGATTTAAAATAAATTTCCTCACCTGCAGGAACTTTCTGGTGGTTTGTTATTCTCTCTTCCAGGAGATGAGTCTCAACTGCTCTCTGTGGCAGGAGAACAGTATGTCTGTCAAATGAGTTGCATGCACCAAGTTCTCTGAGTTCCCTGGAGAGTGCTCCCTCCTGTTCACCCTCATCCTCCTCATGATCTTGGTGTCCCTGATGGGCCATGGGCTCAATACTCTGACCATCCAGACCAACCCAGGCCTCCACACCCTCATGTATTTCTTCCTGGACAACTTGTCTTTCCTGGAGACTGTCTACATGTGCTCGGTCATACCCAAGATACTGCAGAGCCTTGTGATCAAGGCTAGAGGGATATCTCAGCAGGGCTGTACACACAGATGATGTTCTTCACAATCTTAGGCATCACTGAGTGCTGCCTACTGGAAGCCATGGCTTTTCACCGCTACAGGGCCATATACACCGCACTGTACTATATGACAAAATGGGTCATGGGGTGTGTGCCCAACTGGCCATGGTGTCTTGGATAATGGGATACATAGGCTTGGGACAGGCCAATTTCATTTTCTTCTTGGACTTCTGTGGGCCCTGTGAGATAGACTACTTCTCCCATAATGAGGCTGCAGTGCTTGTGGCTGCAGTCCTCTCCATTTCCAGCCCCTTTTTACTGATCACTGTTTCTATGGCAGAATTCTAGCTGCAGTGCCGGTAATGCCCTCCCTTGAGAGCTACTTGTAGTAACGCTCTTCAATGGCTTGGGATCTGTCACCTACTTGAGGCCCGAGTGTATCCACTCACCAGGAATGCATTAACTCCTGGCTCTCTTCTGTACAGTAGTGACATCCATGCCGGACCCCATTATCTATGCTTTATGGAACAAGAAATTCAAGGCAGCGCTTCGGAGAACTCTGAGTGGGAGAAAGATTCTGAAAATGGGTAGATAACAGTACCACAAAGTTCTATTGTTTCTAAGGATGCACAGACTGCCAGAGTGAACAAAAACTAGTAAACTCTCCTTGACTGGCCACTTTAATAATGATCACTGTGATTTAGGACTCATTTCTGAACTCAACACTGTTTTCTAGTTGCAAATTCTGAAGAATGATTACTACTAAAGTCTTTTAGAAGGTGAGCCTAACCCTAAATACTTTAGTCTAGAATGAGGTTTAAATCACCTGGCTACATATGGAAGTCTTGAAATTTTCCCCTGCATTGGCTCAGCTGTTGTCCAGACCCTGACATATGCCTGTGTGATGTCTTCCTGCCACACAGGTTGTCATGTATAACCCTTTAATTTCTTAATAACTCGAGTAAGCAGGTTATTCTCTTTAACAAAAAGGTCTTAAAATTCTTCAGATGTAATTATTGGCATATAACCCAGGGTTAAATAAATCTTTTGTGAATTATGCAGACTTAAAATTTGTAAACATTCCAATAAAGCAATCTTTAAATTAAAACATTAAAAAGAATGAAAAATTCTGTATACGACACATGGTGATTAACACAGAAACCCATAATTGGCCAATGTGCAGAGAACAAGAGGCCACAGAATGTTTATCCCTGAATAGGACACCTATTTCAAAATTTTGCCTCCCAAGGCTTAGGAATCATTTTGGAAGAGGAGGCAGAAAGATTATAAGAGCCAGAAAGGGTGGATGAACACAAGGATTTTTCCAGACAGCTAGTTAGTTAACTCATATGCACTCACAGCAATGGTGACAGCATGCATAAGTTCTATGAAAATTTAAAACAGATTAAATCCCAGCATAGTCATGTGGAAGTAGGAAGAAATCCCAACCTAAGGATCTTTTGGTCGCTGATGGCTTCTGAGTGGGGGAGACAGTGTTGTATAAGGAAAGGACTCTTGGTGGGTCCAGTGGATACACCTACACTGGAGGACATTTGTGGACACAAATCAGACTTGATCGGACACACACACACACATACACACACACACACACACAGACAAACACACACACAAGTATGTATGAGTATACATTAAATTGTGTGGGAGTTAGTTTTTACAGAGTTCATGACCACCAGGAAAAAGACCACCAGACCCAATTCAGATTTTAATAGCCAAATTTTATTATTGCAGCAAGATTTAGAGTCCCCTTAGGCCAGATAAGGGACTGCAGTGAGGCTAAGAGGGGAAGGGAATCTTTTTTAAAGACAGAAAGCATAAGCACTTGTAAGGGCAGTGAGCTCACACTGATCCTTCAATGTAGCAATAAGCAAGTTTACAGAAGCCAAAACAAGCAGTTGTTAAGTCATTTTCTTAACAGATGTATAGAGACCTTGACAGTAAGGAGCTTTTTAACTATTATGATTTTAGCATTTTACCAAGAAAAAAGCATATTGTTTTGTTTTAGCTCATGTGGCTAGACAAGAAGCACAGCTGCCGTGTATGAGAAAAACTCTCTTCTAAGGGAAAGTTAATTACTAAGTTCAGACTTGACCTTGAACTGGCCATTTTTCTAGCTTTTGAAGTTTAAAGTGGTTGCTTTGTATAAAATGGGAGTGCTTTAGCCATTACATGGAGGGGAGGTGTGGATGGGGAGGGGGTCTAAATGCTATAAAATTATGTTGTATGCAAACACAAAAATTCAATAAAATGAAATTTTAAAAAATAATGAAAAGCCACTATGTTTTTTTTTAAAAAAAATATGAGAAATAATTGGCAATGGTTTTGATGATGTAATGTTTTTGGAAAATATTCATGTTTACAGATGAATGAAGAGAGAGAAAAATCATTAATACAAAACATTCTAAGATTTTGTGTAGCATAAAATTTGCATATTTGCACATGTAACTTGACTCAGTACATTTGCTGATACTCCAGCAAGTGATTTCTGAGTGAACTGAGATGGTCACACCATAGTTCTGTTTTCCTCAACACATGTAAGGCATTGCATCAAATGTAGAAGTTGATGTGTTAACCTTTGCTTCATGAGCCAAGAGTCAATCCAGTTGTGATGCCTTCCTTGGGCACTCAAAATATAGAACTGTCAGCACCGGTAGAGCATCTCCTCCTCTACATATGATTCCTATTTGGGTAGAGGTTAAGGACCCTACCCCAGGTGACTGACAACATCACAGATTGGTCAGCATCACACGTCTGTTTCTTGTCCCCATTAAACGTATCTAAAAGCACTGGAACACTAATGGGAAAAAACAGGCACCTAGGTCAAATGATTGAATTCTGAATGTGATCTAAGAATGGAAAGCAAGGCTCCCTGAGGAAGGGGTAGATTCACTCCAAGCATAAGACAGATAGCTCTGAAATGTCTGTGGTGCTAGAATATAAAGAAATGTAAGAAATAGGATGTAGCTTGTTGAAGAGACACAGGTGTCAATGGAAAGGAGCAAAATGTTCAAAGTTGAAGCAATTTGAGCATCAACTCAAATGGTGACAGATTTCAGTTATAATCCACAAAATGAAATCAATATATGTGAGTCTCTGTGTGCATAATGAAACAAAGAGAATTCCAATCCAGAACACAGAAAGTATGGAGGAAGTTTAAAAATAACCATTAGTGGCCGGCCCTGGTGGTGCATACCTTTAATGAGGTAGAGACAGGCAGATCTCTGGTCAACATAGGGAGAACCAAGCCAGTTGGGGCTACAGGGAGACTGTCTCAAAAAAGAAAAGTTACTACTAGTCTAAAACTGCAGTATTAACTGTGGCAGGCAAGACTCACACAGGCTGAAGCACAGTAGGAATTCATGCATTAAATTCACTGTTCTGTGCCTTTTTACATGTAGGAAGGACCCTTAGGGACATTGATAGTGGGGAAAAATTCACTGAAATAAAAAAAAATCATTGGTCAAAATTTCAGGCACTATAGAGTACATCTACCATCTCTCAGTACTTTTACAACTTTTATTTTAAAAGGAGCTTAAATAATTACAGTGTATAGTGAAGGCAGCTCCTTAGCCAAGTGGTAAAGGATGCATGTACCCTCTCTAAGTAAGAATCATAAAGCAGGGCAGGCAGCACTTCTGTGCAGTTCATGCTAACAATACACAACAGAATCCTAAAAGGGAGAAGGCACTGGGCCACCCAAAACAGAGACGTTATAGCAAAAGATGTGAAGAGCTATCAAAGTGTGGCCCTGACAAGTATAAATACTAATGAAAGATCATAGATTTACCTACAGTGAGATACACAAGCATATGTGACTTGGAATACTCGCTTGGATCCTGGGATGGAAAATACACAGCAGTGGAAACATTGGTGTTGTAGTTAGATCTGTGCTTCATAGAAATTGTAGTTTTCTGCTTTTGCCAAATTTCTGATTTTGAGAATTATAACATGGATGTGAATAGTTTATATTCTGGAAATAGAGTAACAAAGAACTGCATCTTTCCCTGTAAGTTAAAGCTGATCTTCCTGTATGTTTATATATTCACATTCTAATAAAAAAAGCTGATGGAAAGGGCAACTGCTACTTGGGTCTCACAGAATTGCATAGAAGTATAAGGTGTTGGCATTTCATGCTCGCCCTCTCAATCTTCTGTCCCAATTCTCTTTGTCAGCTTTATATCTGGGTGAGAGTGATCAGAAAATGTCTGACATCTAGTCCCAGAAGTTCCAGCTGAAGGTAAAGAAACAATATCTCTAAATAAGATGGATTGTTAGGATTTCCAGTGAAGCATCACATGTTCAAATTAAGCACAGACAGGTCTTCTGCTACCACACAGGGGAACAGAACACCAGGAAGAAGCATTCTCAGGTATTCTTCAGCTCTTCAGTACTGATCCGAGCTGTGGCCCATGAGATTAGCAATAGACTTCTATGACCAGAAGATAAGTTTCTGATCTGTCAGTCACTTGTGCATGGTAATTTACAAATGTAAATGAATGCACACACACACCAATATTTATTTCTTCATAAAATTTCTTAGAATGACCTGATAAGGGGTATGATGTGACATAGACAGACATGAAATAAAAGGATTTAAAGTAGCTGACTTCTGGGGGGCAGTCATTAAAGAAACCTTTGACTTCCCACTATTTAGAAGTTCTGGCTATGGACATGTGGAAATAAATGGGAAAAAAACCCAAAAGGTCATAATTATAACTTCTAAAAGTTCTGCATATCTGACTCTATGTGAGGTTTCTTACCTCTCCCTAGTTTGCTTTTCTGGTCAGCAACCTTTCCATTACCCATTTAAAATCTGTGTTTGTCAAGGTGTAGATCAAAAACTTAAGTGAGGGTTTCACTACAGTGTATGAAAGGGTGAGGAATTTTGTGTAATTCTGCGTGTACTTGCTCTTGGGTTGAATCAAGTAGAGCTGATAATTCCAAAGAACAAAAGCACAACAATCAGGTGTGACTCACAGGTACTAAATGCTTTACTCCTGCCTTCTGTGGATTTACTACTTGCACACTCATATCAGTGCAGACATAGGAGATCAGAATACAATACAGAATAAATCCCAGAGAATCAATATAGAGGACTATAGCTATAGACAGCTCATTTTCCAGGAGGTTGTGTCCCCACAGGCTATTTTAATCTTGGACAGCTCCTTACTCATAAAAACCATCCATCCTGTGGTGGCTCCACAGAGGCAACTGGAAAGCCAAGGAAGTCTGAACAGTGGATTCCCCCAAACCACTGACTAAGGTCAAGGCAACCAGCTGCTGGAGGAGCTTCAGGTGAATGATGACCCCATAGCACAGGGGTAGGCAGATAGTGTTGAAGTGGCCATAGGCCATCATTGTCAGCAGGGTACACTCTGTGGAATCCAATCCCAGAACAATGAACAGCTGGATCACACAGCCAGCATAGTTCATCATCTCCAGTCCCTTGAGATTCCAGAGCCTTGGGGGGATGAAGCTCTTCATGAAACAGAGGTCCAGGAAGGAGAGGTTGGAGAGAATTACATGGGTGTGTGGAGTTTGGGGTTCAAGAATGGCATGAGAATGATCATTGTGTTCCCTGTAAGAGCCACAGTGTAGATGGCAGAGATGACCAGAAGGAGAGTGGCCTCCAGCTGGGACTGGTCAGAGCAGCCCAGTAAGATGAAACCAGTTGGCCTGGTAAAATTGGTTACAACATGGTTCCTTGTGAGTCATCTTTCTGGAAATTCTGACTATATTCCTGAGAGAAGAAAATCAGATATCATAGCCAATAGAAAAACAACAAACCAAGGAAAATGAGTATTTTACTGTTAAAATGAGAAGGCAAAATGCAGATATGAAGTAATACAAAAATGTTAAAATCACTTGCTATGTAAAGCAAGAAGTGACTGCATATAGTGCAAATATCAATAACAGAATGTAGAAAACAGATTCTTAGAAATTACATTTGAACCTTCTACCAAGCTGTCCATGGATTTCATACACAGATTTTCTCTGTGCTCACTGTGTAAAATTAAGAACTAAGACTAAAATAATGACTCCAAACATAGCTACATGTGATGGACCACAGATACACACACAAGTTAAAATGTGTAAGGGTACGCATGGTGTTGAGACAGGACTGAGAAAAGGGTTTTAGAATTGGAAACCATAATACTCATAGGAATTTTGAACTGAATGCTACCATCTGTGAAATAATTAATTACTGTAGGTGGATCAGCTAATAGAATAAGGATCTTTGGAGATAATTGTCTGTGAAGCAGTGGGTTTTTTCCTGGTAAACATTCCTCTCTAAAAGAGTCTAATTCATTGTTTTCAATAAGGAAGTTATTTCCACTGGTGATACCTTCAATTTTGCAGACTTTAAGATACTTTAGGGCATAAATACCTAAATTCAGCCTCTCAAAACAAGCCAATGACTTTTGAAAAGTATACAGAGTAAGTGTAGTTTAAACTGCTAGCTAGTAAAGTTAAGAATCATAATGATAAAAATTTATAGCTCTGATTATCCAACATTACAATTCCCCATGGCTAATGTTGATTGAATAAATATATGTGATTTAAATAACCACCTCCATCACAAAAATTCCAATTAAAATATATATCTTTGCCTCAAACATCCTAGTTAGAAAATAAGTGTGTTCCCAACCCCATGGCCATTGTATTTAGATTCAATTTCAAAAAGGTCTCTTTTAGGGTATGTGTTGTATTTATTTATTGTTAACCATGGCAACATTCACTTGCATGCTGGAAATCTGCCAAAGAAGCAATTATATGACCCATTAACAATATCCTTGCTTCTAGAATTGTAGGAGAAAATACCAACCCAGGTGGTGACCTTGTATAGTGTTTGTTCAACTGACCAAGCAGTAAAAGTAGCACCCACAGAACTCTGGGGCCAGAGAATCTGGACTGCTTTCAGGTTCTAAGCACTTTTCCTGTTTGGAGGGAAAGAATGGTGTGATGGGAAGACTAGGAATGTGCTGGAAGGAAGACAGTGGTGAGTGCTCTCACTCACCTGTGTGCCTCCTTTGTCATCCTCACACCTGCTCTCTTGTGCACTCCTGTGTCTATGAATCACTGCTTTCAAGGAGATTCCCCCTCACATTCCTGTTAATCACACTCAGTTTTGCCTGCGAAATGAAGAGGTCCATCAGCTTCCCATGACCTATGTGTGTGATGTCATTAGCAATAGGGTCCTTCCCTCAAGGTCTGATGCAAACCAGGTGCAGTGACAGTAGCCTACATTGTTTTAGGGGTTTAATTGTTTCTGGACTAACAACTCTAAGGGAGAATTTCCATACCTAAAACTGGGGTTTTATTTGATAGTCTGTGGTTTCTGGGAAAGGGGTATCATCCCCATTGTTCTATTATACACTTTCGTAACTGTTGAAAAACCCATTACTTAAGGCAAAGTTAACACAATCATAAATTGGATTTAAATAAGGTTAAAACAACCTAGGGTATCTAAACAAGTCAATTTTCTTGTCCTTGAAAAATGACTTGAATAACACTGAATGCGGAATACCCTGAAGTCCTGTGGATGAAGACAAATCACCATCAATAGCCTGTAAGGCCATAGGTTGTTTATGTACTTACAGAAGTTTGCTGCATTATTCATAACCTGACGTCAGTTAAGTCATAAATGTATGCGAAAATATCTGACAAAAGCTATCTTCTGAACTGGAAACAACGTATCAGAACGTCAGGTGAAGTAAGAATGACTATGAAGAATCTACATATTGCAATTTTCTAGCACTGAAACTGAAGAACAGAGAATGAGCTGTTATTCCAATATATTCTAAGTCAACACTCAGAACTGTGCACCAGAGACTTCACTTTAATGCTGTCTTTCAAATGAAGACTTCCCTCTTGCCTAAGCATTAATTTTCAACACTATAACCACCACAAAATCATTTGAAAGTACAGTACACAGGGTGCACACATCGGTTTGATTCATCTTCATTCTACTGTTTAGTCTTTATATTCATAAGTTGATTTACCGAAGGTCATGTGAATGGACAACTACAAGTCTCTGGTACTGAAAAAACATAAGAAAATCATCTTCACTGGACAGCCCTCTTTTCTTTCCTCCCAAAGGAAAATTTAATTCTACAAATTAACAAACAAATATACAGATTTCAAAAATGAAAAATGACAAAATTCAGATGAACAATTCCAAGATAGGCATCCTGACTCTTTAGCTCTGGCTGTTTCTCCTGGACTCAGGGAAGGTCACTCTGACTGCAGAAGTTGAGGCTGAAGCCAGGGCCTAAAGCAGAGTTTCCCTGGCCTGTAGTGGCCAAGTGGAAGCTTGTCTCTTTCAGGTAGTAATTACCCAGCTGGCTGTAGCTTAGGTGACCCTTGGAGGGCCATGGACTTGTGGCATTATCCACTCTTTGCTGCTAGCTCTTGGCAGGGCACGTGGGTGTTATGGAGTTTGAAAACACTGGGAAAAAGACCACCAGACTCAATTCAAATTTTAACTGGTCAAATTTATTAGGGCTATAGCCATCAGTGGTCCCTTAGTCAGATTTAGGACCCACGACCCCAAGGGGAGGTTGGAACTAGTTTTTAAGAGCAAAAACCACAAATAACATAGGGATTTCATCACGCATATGTAATGTCAGGTGGTCCTGAATACAATGAGCACACCCAAGTTAGAAGATAAGCAAACTACAGAAGCCAAAGCAAGCTTGTATTAGTTCTTCTCTTAACGAGGTATAGAGACCTGATTAAATGCAGCTACTGTCTCTGGGAAAACCAGGGTCAGCTACTCCATAGAAAGCACTCTTCTAAGGGGAACCAACTAAGTTCAGGCACTTAACCTTGAAGCTAGCTATTTTTTTGCTTTTGAGGTTTAAAGTGGCTGCTTTATACAAAATGAAGCTACTTTCGCTACTACAATTTGGGGACTTCATTTGGAGCCGTAACATAGGAAACTGAGGGGTTAATGGAGGGTTATCTCAGGAATATTCCTGCTTGAGGCTGTCTTCTGTGTTCATCCTCCTTGCAGGGTAGTATGTCAGAAACTTGTTCATGAGATCAAAGCCCTGGTCTGGTAGAAAACCTCTGAACCTCTTGTGGAGGTTGTTATAGATGTATCCCCTGAAGGTCATCTTCATGACAGCTTGGGAGGTCATTATATAGCAAGGCTAAATTTTCTCTCTGGGAGTCCACAGGTCCTTAAAAACCTTGTTGATCTAACCAATTTCTGTCTTCCCAAGAAACAGAGGCTTTTGGATTAGCAGGTCTCCAAAGATACAGCCCACTGACTACATGTCCACAGCTGTAGATCATTCCTTAGCACCAAGCAGCAGTTCTGGGACATGATGCCACAGGGTCATCACAGCTGGGGTGAAATCTTTAGGGGTGATCCATACTCCTGAACCAGCTTAAAGTCACCCACCTTGAGAATGCCAGCATGGCTCAGCAATGGTTTGGAGGTCTTGAGGTCAAAGTGCAGGATCCACTTGTCATGAAGGTCCTTCACCTCACTCAGCAGTTGGATCATCAGGGTCTTCACCTCCCCTGTCAGGAACGGCTGCTTCTCTACCAGGTTCTTGAGGTCCTGCTCCATGTAGTTCACCGCATGTAAAGCTTGTCCATGTTGCTGCTCATGACTGTTCCTCTGACTGTAACAATATTGGGGCACTAGGCCTTGAGGATGGTGCTGATCTCCCTCAGTGATGTGACTGGCAAGCCTTTCTTGTCTTTCTCCATCTTTAACTGCTTCAGAGCCACAATTTCATCTGTTTTCTTGTCCTTTGCTCTGTAGACAACCCCACAGGTTGTCTTCTTCAATCCTGTGCAGGCACTGGAACTCCTCCATGCTCTGGCATCCCTACAATGCCTGCAGGTACTTGAGCAGCCCCTGCTTCAGCAAAATGGCAACAGGGAAAAGATCCAGGCACATAGTATCCGATTTGGACACGGCTCTGCAGGGTCCCCTTACTACCTTCTTCCTCCCCTTCTTCACTGTCCCTGGAATCTCAGTCAAATTGCATCTCTGGAACAAACAAGATGTAGTTTTCATTTTCTCTTCTTCACCTTCACTCATTCTTTAATCACTTTCTTCTTCCATAGACTTCTCTGAGGGCTCCTCATACTTGTTCCCAGTCTCCTCCTCTTCCTCCTCCTCCTCCTCTTCCTCCTCCTCCTTCTCCTCCTCCTCCCTCTCCTCTGACACCTCACGGGTGCTCCCTTCTTCCTCCTCTGCATCCTCAGAGCCTGAACCTGATTCCACCGATGAGGACTCTCACTGTCACTGATGTCCAGTAGGTCTGACAGCAGGTCTCTTTCTTGTATTTTCTCTTCTTTTTCTGGCTTCCCTCTGCTGTGGTCGGACTTGCCCTTTTTCCTGTAGTCATCCCTGGGTGTGTGGTGATGCCTATACTTCCCTGTGACTCTCTGAGCGCCTCCTCCGTCTTCCCTCCTTCTGGTCCCTCATCTGCTTAGGCTCCCAGTGCTCCTTCCGCTCCCCCTCCTCCACCCTCCATTCCTGCTCCTTCTGCTGCCCCCTCATCTTGCTCCAGCTCCGTCTTCCTTTTTAACTGCTCCAGGCAGTCTTCCTCTCTCTGGGAATGCTGTTTTGCCAAGTGCTGAACCAGAGAGTCTGTATGCTGCCCACCAGTCACCTGGTTCTTACCCTATCCCGAGGTGTCCAATGAGGAAGTGATGAAGATCCTGAGCATGCCAGGCGCTGTTTCTTCTCAGACTCCTCCTTTGTGGTGGTGACAGAGGCACAGTGGCGCAGGGTGTTTTAATTCAAACAGGTGATAAAAAGGGGTATTGGAAAGTGTAGACTTTAGATGCAATTCTCCAGGAAAAGAAATCAACGAAAGAGCAAAAGGAAAAAGAAGAGATAGAATGATTAAAGCTCTGATGACATGGATTCAAAAAGGGATTCCCCTGAGGAGGGGGAGCTGAGAGATCACCACATGGAGATGACAATCAGGAACTCACCCTACAGAAGAGAAGACTTTGTGGAAGACGAAGAGGTGGATGATTTTCTGGCCACCAAACCACCCCAGCAAATGTCTCGGAAAGAAAAAGCCCATCACAGAAAAGATAAAAGAGAAGTGCAGGCACCATAGCCATTCAGCCGGGAGGGGTGGGGGGAGCATACCAGAATGAAAGAAAAAGAACATGAGCATCTGAAATGCCATGGACAGCACTCATAAGTTTTCCTTTTTATTCTTCAAATTTCTGACAAATATAAAGCTTTCATAAGAATAAATTTGGGAGAAGTGTACAGAGTTGTCAGGTACTGTACATGAGCTCTCTCCACGACCCACAAAAAAGACAACCTAGTCAACTTCATTTGTCATTGGGGAGTGTAAATTAAAATCATAGTGAGATACCCTCTGTGTGGTATCAGAATGGCTGAGATTATAAGGGTAGAGAATACTGAGTGTGACCCAGATGTGGTGCATCTGTCTGCGGAATGTCACAGTGTGGTGGAATACATACCAGTTTCCACAGTTGCATGGACTCTGGAGCATTCACACTTCATGACTAAGCAATCCTACTCCTAAGACCATTACCAAAATGCTTACATTTGTGTTTACCCCAAATATATAGAAAACTGTCCATAGCAGCATTCTCCATGAGAGACAGAAACTGTATAAATGCACACCAGCATCATAGTGGATAAAAGACTGTGGTATAGTCAAGCAACAAAAGCCAGCATGGAGTAGAAATTCTGCTCTGCTGTTACTATGCACCCACATGAATGATTCTGAGAGATGGTGCTGAATGGAAGGACGGTAGCAAAGACAGAAATAATAACAGTGCATAATTCCGTTTACAGCAGGTTCATGTCATAGCAATTGCTACATAGGGGCTTGTAAAGCACAGGGAAATAGACTACAGTGCGCAGGAAGAAGGGATATGGAGTCAGAAAACGTATGGTGAAATGATTTTGAAATTATTTGTAAGATGAATATGTAGACAAACATATATATTTAATTGTTAATTAAGGATGTTATGAAGCCAGAATTTAAGGTAACTCAGCTTTGCTTGAATTTAAATAACTTTGAAAAGTCAGAGAGACAACACGCTCTCTTTCAGAATGACCTCCTGGAAAGGGTCAACTTTGGATACCACACAGCGTGGGGTTAATCATCATGTTGAGAGCCTGTGTCCCAGGGACCTTTCAGGTACAGTGGTCTGTGTCCTTGTTCAACATCACGACATTTGCTGATCTTCAGGGATCTCTAGTTTCAAAAAGCAGCCTATGTAACCTACACTAGGCCTGAGACACTGACTTCTACTCAAGGTAATAATAAAAAAATTGAGCTCTGAGGCTCAGATTTCATTTTTATTTCAAAAGATTAGATTATCTACTGAAGACTAGAGGAGCTCTTAATATGTCAACCAGCTCTCATACAGATGAATTGGCTTTGTTTCTATATATGTGCTTGATTCTTAATCCCAACAGTAAATTGAGACTCAGGTTCAAGTGATTCTCACTTGGAATAAGGGAGGAGATAAAGAATTTACATGCGGTTAGGAATGCAACAGAGGGAGATAGGATTCTTTCAAAACCTCACAATGAGCAGATTCTGATAAATAGGATTCATTGCTCTGCATTGATCTCATCACACTCTTTGGAAGCAGTCTGTTTGTGAGTGCTGTAAAAATAATGTAGGGTGTTTCACATGACCAAGATGCGAAGGGTGCTCACGAGCAGGAGTAAAACAGAAGTGATATGTCTGCCTTTATTTCAGTTCCACCCTTTTGATGGAATTAAAAAGAGAAAGTAGAATCCATATGTTTGTGTTTGTAAGGGCACATATGCATGTGACTGTGAGTCCATTTATTAGAATTAAAGCTATATATTCAATATATACTAATTTAATATATGGTATCATGTACATGCTATATATGCATATATATGTATGCACATATGTAAAAATATTGTATATTAGCATTTGTGTGTGTGCATATAACCCTATAGTGTACTGTGCACATACACATAGTGATCTGTCCTTCAGTGTCCCTTTATATCATCTTTTTATCACTGTTCAGCCCTCTCCTTACCTTCAGAAGCACCCAGAAGCTTCATGTAGCTTTGGGTTGGCAGGTGTCTGGATCCTTCACTTGACCCTTCCCAACTTCATTTCCATTCAGTTCTATACCAGTCTTACATAAATAATGAAATGTTTCAATATTTATGAATTATTTCTTATAAGGTACTCTCAAGGTTAATTTCCCATGGAATTACAATGGGACTTTTAAGTGATTTTGGTGGCATAAGTTCCCAACTGCATCTAACATGATGCAGTTATATTCTCTGGATGTAGTGTGAAACAGCATCTGCTTCTTAAATGTTTGCATTTGTAACTATTTCGAGTTTTCTGAAACCTCTTTCACCTTCTAGAAGTAAAATTTTCTGCTTTTTTGGTATACAATGAGGCAGGCTCTTCTGTCTGCCTGAGGAGCCTTGGTAATAACAGGGTACACACCCTACATTCTCATTCAACACACAAGGACCGAAGGCCAGTCATTCCTTCCCACAACCACACATCTGAGGAGGGGGAGCTGTGGGAACACAGGATCTGATTCTCATTCCCCACACCCATTAGGTTGAATGAATTCATGATTCCCATAGTAAACCTGCTTCTGAAATCTTGTGTCAATATGATTAAAATTTCAG
>NW_008329664.1:322041-324006 GCF_000622305.1 Nannospalax galili
CACAGGCTGTGGTTAAAGAATGGGGATATTGTCTTTATATCACTACCTCACACTAAACATTGAAGGAGCTGAACTTTTCCATTTAATCTGAATCAACCACCACTGGTTATTAACAGATTGAACAGATTTTATTCTTTTGATAGTCTCCTTATTTTCTCCTGTGGCAAACTTTGTGTCAGTTTCTAATGGTTCCCACTGGAGCCAAGCCTGTGCTGTGCTGTGCCTCGGTATGCCTCCCTGGAAACTCAGGCTCTTTCTGTAACATCATCAGCTGCAGCTTCTGAACACTGAAATTTCCTCCATCATCAGCATTTTAAATTATCATTTGGGGTTATTGAGACTGCGACTCTTACTTTTATAGTGTTTTCTTCCTTTTTTATACCAGTTGGTAAATACGAATATCAGTTTTGTCAGTGGAAACTTCACCCTGGTTGGCTTCCCAGATCAGCTGCAGCTGGAAAGAACACTTTCCATCATCATTTTGATTTCCCATCTCCTTACTCTGGTGGTGAATACAATAATTATTCTGGTATCTTCAATAGACCCTAAACTGAAAACACCCATGTACTTTTTCCTTACTCACCTCTCCCTGGTTGACATCTAGTTCACCACCAACATTGTCCCTCATCTGGAATCTGCAAGAACCAGCCAAGACCATCAAGGCCCTGGGATGTGCTGTGCAGTTGTATGTTGCCCTGACTCTGGCCTCCACCGAATCTGTGCTCCTGGCAGTGATGGCTTTCCACTGTTACACTGCTGTCTGAAAACCTCTCTACTATGTAAGAGCAATGAACCCGCAGCTCTGCTGGGCTCTGACAGAGGTCTCATGGCTCAGCAGGATAGGAAATGCTCTGATACAGGCACCATCACCCTCTGGCTTCCCTCTGTAGACACCATTGGCTGCACCATTTCTGCTATGATGTCCCCTCCGTGATCAACTACATGTGTGGACATCCATGCCAATGAGGCTCAGCACTTCATGGCCTCACTGGTCCTTCTGCTCTTGCCTTTAGCCCTGATCTTGACATCCTGTGGACAGAGAGCCAAGGCAGTTGTGAGGATCAAGTGAGCCCAGGCCTGGCTCAGAGCCCTGGGCACCTGTGGATTCCACTTGATGGTGGTGGCCCTCTTCTATGGGAGGATCACAGTCTTCTACATGCAGCCCAGCAGTTCCTACGCCCAAACCCGGGAAGTTTATCTCCCTCTTCTATACAGTTGTGATTCCAACCCTCAGTCCCCTCATGTACACACAGAAGAACAAGGAGGTGAAAGGAGCTCTGGGAAGGCTGTTTCGCAGAGTCCCGGGAATGTGTAAATTAAGCAGAGGTTGTCCTTGCAGCATTTATAGGATAAGAGGAACCTGAACATCCTGTGTAATCCTCTTCTAGAGACCTCATAGTCAGCATCCTCACTGTAAGCTGTGCTGCCCTGCTGCTTTGCTCTTGGCCTCATGCCTGTCCTCTGGATTTCTTGTCAGGATTCTTGGGGACCTACAGAAGACAACATCTCCTCACATTCCTGAAGTCCATGGAAGTCCATGACTCAAGATGCTTTTTTCTTGAATCCTGTCTTTTCCTCTCATCTGAATATGAGCTCACAGACATTGCTGATGACACCATAGCATGTCTCTCCCCATCAGTATGAAAACATTTTTCTCTCTCTTCACAATGAAACTTGTCTTCTGCCTTGAGGAAAAAGTGGAGAGGTAAGACCAGAGTGCTGGGCTTAACTGTACACCTTTATTTTTGAGCCTGTGAAGCTTTATTGTTTTTGTCCCCCTCACTCCTACCCACTTCCTTTTTCATGATACAGGTTCTCCTGGTAACACCACCCAGCTTGGAACTCATTATATAAACCAGGCTGGCCTGGACCTTACAGAGATCTACCTTCCTCTGCTTCCCAAATCCTCAGATTAAAAGCCTGGCAATTTTTACTGAATTCTTTATATCCATGTTTACTTATGAA
>NW_008329664.1:324180-329192 GCF_000622305.1 Nannospalax galili
ATTTTCAGGATAGGTACTGTGAACATACATGGTGATACACAGTATTTGAGCTAAAAGACCAGGGTCTCAGCTACTTCATTTCTAACATGAGTTCAAGCTGTGTTTGAGTAGTTAGAAAGCACTCAATGAGGAGTCAGAATGTGGTGTTTATCAATAATAACCTTTTTATTTTCCTAGTAAAACTCATGCTGTCAGAGGAAGTGGCTTTGATGGATACACACCTGTTTTCTAGACATGAAGGGTTTCCTTTCCTAGTCACTATTAGTACTTTACTTGTAAATGGGTTAATCTTGAAACACCTAGACCAACTTTGCTTGCTACTTCATGTAAATGTGTACTTTTCACAGACAAGATAGTTTTCTGTCATGAGACTTTATTTTCTTGACTCAGCTGGACCTAATGTTGATGAATCATTTAAGCCTATGATTCCATCTTTGACTTCCACGATCCTTCATTTACAGTGTGGAAAAGATTTATTAATCATACTAACATGTTTCATACTCTAAAAGACACTGTCACAACCATTATGGATGGCACCCTGGGTTTACCCCCCCATTCACCTCCCAGCATGCATGGTGCTCACCCTCAATAACTGTCTCACCAAAGCCCTTATTTAAACATTTTCCTGAAAAGATGTAGTAGCACATTCCAGTATGCACCTGAATAGTGGTCCATATTATGGTTGTCTCATATTTGGTTTTACATCCATGAATCATACATCTCCTTGTTATCATCTATTACCTGTTTACATTTTTCTAGCCATATTGCACAGTTGCTCCCATTCAAATTCAATTGGTAATAAGTTTATATAAGAGGTAACAAATCTGCAAACAATTCCCTTGAAGAAATGATTTTGAGATTAAAAACATGAGAAAAAGAACGCTCAGCCATCGCATAGCTCAACATATCACCAACTTACTCATGATGCAACAGCAACAGCTTATGAACCACTGAGACCAGCACTGTGATCAATTGGAAGATACTGGCACTGTTCACTGTAATATTATACTCCATGTAAAATATTTCATGATTTATAAACCATGAAAAAACAACTTCAGTCTAACTACATAAAAATTAAATAAGAAGGGAAGTTTACTAAATGTCTAGTTGTTTGAGGAATTAATAGTAAATGATAGATCTTCTGCTAACCACTTTTACTTTGAATGTTGACCTCTGAGACAGAGGAACCATTCTTTTTTTTCACTGACACGCCCCAAATACTGTGTACAGTAATTAGCACAAAAGCACTGAAAGAGTACTTTTGTAAATGTTGGAATAGCATATTGGGGCTGGAGAGATGACTCAGTGTTTAAAAACACTTGCTGTTATTCCAGAGGACCTGGTTTGATTTCCAGCACCTACATGGCAACTAACAACCATCTGTAACTCAAATTCCAGGGGATCTGACACCATCTTCTGGCCTCCTCAGTGCACTGTACACATTTGTTACACTTATGTGCAGGCAAAACACTCATACATATAAAATACAATAATAGATAAAACAAGCAAAAGAAATTCCATATTTAAAAAGAAAAACAGCTGAGAAACAGAAGGACTTACTTTGTAAAAATAGGCAACAGGTAGAAAGTCATATGTTGTTGTTGTTGTTGTTGTTGCTGTTTTTGTTGTTTTGGGACAGTGTGTCTCTATAACCCCAGCTGGCATGGGGCTTGTTATTTAGACCAGGCTGGCCTCAGATGCACAGAGATCTGTCTGCCTCTGAATCCTGATTACTGGCATGTAGAATCAGTTGATTTTTAAATTACACACATGAATTACTCTGAAAAATGACTTTGGATAAAAATTCCATTTTGCAAATAAACAGAGGCATAGTAAAGAAATTTGTATTAAACTACAATGCTGACATTTTATTTCAGAATCTAAGTATATTTTTATGGTTGTATCACTCTGTGTATATCTCCTCAGGAAACTTCCAATCCCATCATGGATGCAAAATGCAGTTGTTTTTTTCTGATTATAGTTAAAAGTATTAAAAGCCATTGCAGGTGTATGACAACAAATGAACTTGGTGAGTACATTTGTGGAACAAAACACTCCTGCCTCTCTGCTTAACTCACCTCTCCATTCTTTCCAAGACACTTTCCATATTTTGGTGCAATGCATAGACACATTCAAAGTCATCTTATAAATGTATTTCCAGGGCTGGTGAGATGGCTCAGTGGTTAAGAGCACTGACTGATCTAGCAGAGGACCCAGGTTCAATTCCCAGCACCCAGATAGCGGCTATGAACCATCCTTAAGTCAAGGTTCAGAGGAATCTGAAGTCCTCTTCTGACATCTGCCGCATTGCATGACATGGGTGCGCTCACATACATGCAGGCCATACATTCATACACATAAAATAAAAATAATAAATAAAATAAAATAAAATAAATGTATTTCCTTATATATGTTAATGAGTTTATAGATAACATCTTGTTTACATTTAAAATATCATTTAACTGTTTCATATGCATTATGCATCTTGGAGACAATTCCAAATTTGTAGCTCTAGACATGGTTCATTAATATTAATGGATGCATACTTATACATTACAAATAAGCAATTAAGGGACTGCAGGGATGGCTCAGTGTTAAGAGCACTGGCTGTTCTGCATAAGACCTGGGTTTGAATCCCAACACCCACATGGCAGCTAACAACTGTCCGTAACTCCAGTCCCAGGGGATCTGACAGCCTCTTCTGTCTTCCGTGGGCTTGGCATGACACTGGTGCACTTACCTACATGCAGGCGATATACGCATACACATAAAATAAAAATATGGCTCAGTGTTAAGAGCACTGGCTGTTCTGCATAAGACCTGGGTTTGAATCCCAACACCCACATGGCAGCTAACAACTGTCCGTAACTCCAGTCCCAGGGGATCTGACAGCCTCTTCTGTCTTCCGTGGGCTTGGCATGACACTGGTGCACTTACCTACATGCAGGCGATATACGCATACACATTAAATGAAAAATAATAAATAAACTTAAAAAAAAAAAAAGAAAATTCAAGGGTCAGCATGAGAGATGGCTCAGTAGTTAAGAGAACTTGCAGAAGACCTGGATTCCATTCCTAGCACCCACACGATCACTAACAGTTCCCTGTAAGAGTAGTTCCAGGTCATCCAACAACCTCTTCTGGCTTCCATTGGAGCCAGTCACACATGTGATATACATACATATAGGTAGACAAACTCTCAAACACATAAAATACAAGTAAATAAATATTTTTTAAGTTGAAAAAAAGTGAGTGGTTAAAAAGAATTGACTTCACAAAGAAAGAACAGAGAAAGTATGTTAAAAATTAAATCTACAATATTTCCAAGGCTCCAGTAGTACCAAGTACATTTTACTGTGTTCACAATATGGTAGTCATCTCTGCACAAATTTAACCTTCATGTGTGAGATACATAGATCATTTAAGGTCTTGAAATTTTCATAACATTTTATCTTTTGTGGGATACACTTTTTACCTCGTCCTAGTTTGTTCTTCATTTCTGTGACAAAACACTCTGACTACTACCAACTTGGGAGGAAAGGGTTTATTTGTCTTACATCTCCAGGGTCACGGTTCATCAAGGAGCCCAAGGTAGGAACACAAGGCAGGAACCTGGAAGCAGGAGCTGGAGCACAGGCCATGGAGGAATGCTGCTTACTGGCTTGCTCTCTTGACCCTTGCTCAGTCTGCTTTCTTATGCAATACAGGCCCATATGCCCAGGGGTGGCAACAGCCACAGTGGGCTGGGCCCTCTCACATCACTCATCAAGATACCCTTCAGACATGGCTACCACAGGCCAGTCCAATAGAGGAAATTCCCCGATTGAGGCTCCCTCAACCCAGGTGTGTCAAGTTGACACTAAAGCTATCCAGCACACACCTATTATCTCATGCCACATTAGAATATTTATTGTTTGGGATGTATGTATAGGAACTTAATTCATGTATTTCCCCCCATTTTAAGCGAATGGCCACTGCCACATTTCACAGAAGACATCTGCTCCTGAGAACCTGGGATCCACCTTGTGACAATGAGATGCTCCGTGTGAGCTTTATCTCAACGTAAAGCTCTGAACAATAGATTTTAAAAGCCATTTTTATCAAGAGGATCTAGCCATCCAATTCTGGAGGGTAACAAGGAACGGAAATAACTTGTAATATGTGAAGGGGACTATGAGATCACATTGAACAACAAAAGGGTAATCTATCCTGCTACTGCTTTGAATTGGGTAGACAAATGTGCCTGGGAAAGACATTGTCTCCCTTTATGGGTAATGCTATTTAAAGCCTGTTTGTATGTCCATATGTATACTTTAGGAAGTTTCTACAGTAGTAGTTTTCCACATGGCATGGTCAAAGATTTTTGTGTTAGTTATCCTTCCCCATACTCCCTTCTCTAACACACCCCAAGCAAGTTAATTCAGGACACTTGATCAAAACCAAGCATGTTTGAATAGTGTGAAACAAAGTCTGACACAAATTTGGTGTTTTCACACCGTCTTATGGTCTCATGCCTGCCATTTGTCTCATTACTTCAGAGATGACACAAAACAAAAAACAAAAGAAGGACTGATGCAATCAAAGTAGTGAACTTCCACCATGTTTCAACCATATTTTGCCATGTTGAAATTTGACTCTAGAGCTTCCAGCTTTGGTTTCAGAGTCTCGGTTAGTTATTTTCACTAAATTGGAGAAGGGAAGCTAGGTCACATTTGGAAGCATTGGATTGTCCTCCTGGATCTGACCTGGGCAATTATTTGATCTTGTTTTAGGGTTGTCACCAGCTAAATCTGAATAACAGAACTATGAATCCGTTTTCTTTAAGGGTGGATCCACACACAGCAAAGGACATCTGGGAACACACACTCGACTTCGAGGCCTTAATATATATGACAGAGTACATGACAACCAGAGGGGCAATAAGAGGGGTGCAGATAGGGGAAGAGTCTATGTACGGTCAAAATATATTGTATGAAAGTACCAAAAATTCAGTAAAATACTGAAAAAAGTAA
>NW_008329664.1:330422-332547 GCF_000622305.1 Nannospalax galili
ACATTCCTGCCACTGTGCACATTTGTACTAATTCAGAACTGTGTGTCTACATTTAAGTATTTGTGAGCAAGCTTTTTACCACTTTATGGATTGAAAATACATGTATTGTAAATTTTAAAACAGTGATTTCGTGTAAAAGCAATTTAGCTCTGAAAGGTCGATCACTTCAATAAGTAAAAAGTTGTTTAAAGCTGACAGTTTAGAATAAGGACAGCCAGTACTCAAGTCAGGAATTAGAAACCATAGCAATATTTAAGCTTTTGCCTTGCCAACATATTTCTGAGTCAGGTTAAGAATTGGGGTCATAGCACAATGTAAACAGCTGAGTCACTTATCTCCTCTGTCACCGCCTCTCATGCCCCTCCATTTCTTTTCATACTTGTTTGCTTGAAACCTAGTAATTCTCTTTAGAATAGCTAAAGTTATTTGCAGCTTATTTTGACTTTCTGTTTAGAGAAATTAAGCTCCACTAATCCCTGTATTTTTCTCATATAGTCAGAAAGGCTACAAGTCTCTACCGTACTTTCCAAGCAAGTAAACTGAATTTACTGAGTCAGCTTCCTTTCCGCATGTTTAACAGACTTGATCTATTTCTTTCTGTGCTCCCCTGTGTGACAGACACTTGCCTGAGGCTCTTTCATAAGTTAGATGCAGCAGTTCGGTCTCCAAGTCTGTCCTAATGCCTTCATCTCCTTGTCCTCTCTTCCAACTTCCTCTCTAAACTCTACTTTCTGAGTGCACCCTTTGTTCTTCATTGCTTCTCAGTTTCCTTCTGTCATCCTGTGAATTCTCAATGTTTATAAAACAAAAGTACAGTAATCATCTGTGATATTTGTGCTGTTTGATTTCATTGGGAACAATCTACTCTATCTCACAATCTCAATAATATTAAAAATAGAAGTAACCAGCTGTGCCTATTTAGAGAGAAATTTATAAGTAATGTAATTAAGAGACAAGAAATACCTCTGTAAATAAAAGAGAAATGGGAGAAAATGTGGTGGCTGGGAAAACAGCATGAAAATCACCTTAAAATAAAAGGAATCTTGTTTTATTTTCAAAATTTGAACAGTATTATAAGAGTTTCATTAGCAGAATAATGAAATTCTGAAAGAGGCTTTTAGAAGGAACCCACCCATAGAGACAAAGGTAACAATCTACAGTGTCCTTTCAAAGGTTCTAACTGGACAAGAATTACTTGAATAGTGGGTGACTGAGGGGTACCATTTAACAATTAAATCTGCAACTCAGGAGAAGCCTTCATTTTAATCAAAGGAAAATTTGGGTCAGGAATATACAGAAAATGTTATTCTTAATATCAAGCAAAAATCTATTCCTATAATGTCTGCTAGACTAACAATGCTAACTATCCAGGTTCTTTTGTAATATAATGAAACAAAAGTAACGTATTTTCTGAGCCATGATTTCTAAAGACTCAGTCCTGGGATGACAAATGGGAGAAGAATGGAATCATATGGGATAAGCTGGAAATGGAGAATGCAGTCATAGAGATGGGCAATACCAGCACTTATAAAAGGAGAAGTTGCAAGAACATAACTTAATTTTCCAGAAGGTGGAAATTTCTGGAATCATTGCATTGTAATTTTCCTATATGAGTATTACAGAACTCATAATACTCAATAATTGTGTTGTGATTGCTTGCATTCCAATTTGCGTCATGTACTCCACTGCACAGTTGTTTTTCTTTAATTCACAAAGTAAATTTGCTCCCAATTGTCATAAAAGCAATGTGGAGTCTATACACAGATGTTTTGATTATTATTAGCTGGCATGATTTCCACAAGGTATGAAAATGGCAAATTCAAAGCCCACTGGATATATTGGTTATTAGTAACATCAGTTTTATGTATAATGATGGAAGGCCAAAATGTTTGGAGTAAAGGATAGAATATTTTGATTTTGCCTCTTGGACTTTGAATGGGTTATCTGGGTTCAGATGTGATGAAATATCAATGTCTGATGAAGGCTATAGATGGAACCAATGGGGAAATCAAGAGCCTAATGCAGTCTCACGCATCAGAGCATCAAATAGAGTTTAATGTTTGCTGGTTTCTGCCCATTTCTAATTAGATATTATGCAATAATCACCTGTTTTAATTTAGCAGGT
>NW_008329664.1:335951-336170 GCF_000622305.1 Nannospalax galili
TTCATTTTTCACTTTAGGCCTCTCTCTGGCATCTCAAAAACACAAGGAACACTACTCATACTAGGAGACATCAGAAAAATAAGAATCACTTAAACACAAGCTGGTAGCTGGTGAAATTTGATCTGCTAACCAAGAAGGCAGCTAAGTGACTGATGCACAAGGACACATCCAGGGTGGATATACTGGACAACTG
Source organism: Nannospalax galili (assembly GCF_000622305.1). Lineage (NCBI taxonomy): Eukaryota > Metazoa > Chordata > Mammalia > Rodentia > Spalacidae > Nannospalax > Nannospalax galili. The sequence goes on from NW_008329664.1 coordinate 336,145, forward strand.
AATGTTCACTCCAGATAGGGCAGATA
>NW_008329665.1:0-765 GCF_000622305.1 Nannospalax galili
GGCAGGTTTAGGTTAGGATTTGAGTTCAGGATAGACCTAGGGTTAGGGTTACGGTAAGGCTAGTGGTTAAGGTAAGATCTAGGGTTAGGTTTAGGGTTATGATTATGCTTAGGGTTAGGGCAAGGATTAGGGTTAGCATTAGTACTAGTGGTATGTTTGGGGTTAGGTTTAGGGTTAGGGTTAGGTTTAGGACTAGAGTAAGGATTAGAGCTAGGCTTAGCATTACGATCAGTGCTAGGATTATGTCTAGGGATAGTCTTAGGTTTAAGGCTAGTGTTAGAGTTAGCTATAGGGCTAGGGCTACAGTATATTTAGGGTTAAGGTTAGGTCTAGGGTAGGTTGATTATGATTATTGTTAGGTGTAGGGTTAGGGTTATGTTCAGGGCTAGTGCTATGGTTAGGGTTAGACTTAGGTTTAAGTTTGGGTTTAAGGTTATGCTAAGGTTAGGGTTAGGGCTATTGCTGTATTTGGGATTAAGGTTAGGTTTAGGGTTCAGTTTAGGTTTAGGGCTACATTAAGTATTAGGGCAGGGTTAGGATTATCATCTGGGTTAAGATTATGTTAGGGTTAGTGCTGGGCTTAGAGCTAGCCTCACACTAGGTTTATTTTTGTGTTAGGGATAGAGTTAGTGTTGGAATCAGGCCTGTTATGTTTACAGTTATGGTTAAGGTAAGGTTACAGTTAGGGATAGTATTAGGGTTAGGGCTATGGTGATTTTTTGGATTGGGGCGAAGATACGTGTTTGGATTATCGTTAGAGTTAGG
>NW_008329666.1:0-1326 GCF_000622305.1 Nannospalax galili
TCACATCCCTGCATGCCCACTTGCCCCATACACTTCCATACAGGGTCCACAAGGTCCTTTCAAGGTCCCCGGTGCCCTGCGGAGACCAGGATAGGCTGGCTCGCCCACTCCTTGCTCCTTACTTCCCCGAATGGCACCAATTCCTCCTCCTTTCGTTCCAATCTCCCACCATGCTAGGCTCCAACCTTCTTCCCAGGGTGCCCTGAGCTCGCCTGTGGCTCTTCAGAGGAAGTCTGGAAGGAATAAATCATTTTCAGGCTACACTCCACCCTTTTCCTCTGCACTTACAATCTTTCTGCCAATCTTCCGCAAGAGTCCCTGAGCCTTGGAGGGAATGACAGATGTAGGCCAATCTTTTTTGTATCATGGAGAGAGAGTGACTTCTTGGTCCCCATTATTCATCCTCAAGCCATGGCTATTGATCTATCTCAGTGATGTTTCTTCTACCATAAAAACAGATGGAAGGAAGTAGACACATCCAAACAAACATGAACGTAAACACAAATGCCTGGAGGATATCCCAGTAGGTGTACTATATTTATTAAACAGTATACATGTAATGGCTTCCCCCCAGGGCCTGTAACCTTTCTTGACACAGGGGCTTGGCCTGGTCTACAGCACCAGATGTCTGTTTCACCCCTAGGAAAGGGCCTTATCCAATTAGAAGTTTGTCAGTTGAACATATGTTGGTTAAGCCATTATTGCACTTGTAGGCATTGCTTGGCATGTACATAGTGTGCAGCACATGGGGTCCATTGTTGAGTAGAATCATAGGGGATCCTTTCTTCCTTAACTATCTGCATAGTGCATTCTGTCACTGTGAACATTATCCATCCAGTGGCATGGAGTTTTTTGGCTTCTCTTCTTCTCCTTCCATGCTCACATCATGCATTGTCTTCAGCAACATAGCCTTACCGAACTTTCTAGTGTACAACTGACATTAGTGGCATTAGCCTTGGTGAATTTGAGGACCTCTAGGATCTCTCTCTGACCAACAGCTCATAGGGGGGCAACCCACCACCAGTACTGTAGATTTTCTTAAGAGTTGTCTATAGCTGGCCTTTGCTTCTTCAGGTATCTTTCAAATGGGTTTCACATCTGTAAAATATTTGAAGGAAGGTTAACATTAAATATTAAATCACTCATAGACAAGGTCTCATAAAGCTTGGAAAGGTTTTGTCCATTCACATTAACTGTTTTCTCCATTGATCCTGGTTAGGTACCACAGCACAGGTATGAGCCATTAATTTGGGTAGCTCATTACCATTTTTAGTTATCCCTTTGGATTCTTTTATTCTTGATACACTTACAGGTGTTGGCTCCAGT
>NW_008329666.1:1766-16316 GCF_000622305.1 Nannospalax galili
AGGGGAAGTGGGATTACTGGTATCGAAAACACACAGAGATATGGGGTAAGGGTCGGGGCTAAGGGGAAATGGGATTACTGGTATCGGGCCCTAAGGGTGGTCCTTCCGCCCTTAAGATTTGTTTACAGCTTGATCCTTGAAGCTTGACCAGCAGTGCCTGCCTGTTTTGCAGCTTTTAGATAAGGCTGGTTCTGGCTTCTGGCTGACAATGGGCTTGTGGCGCCTAGTTTCCTCAGTTTTACATGGGGGTCAGGGTCACTTAGATCTACCAAAGCCTCTTTCACTTTATAAAGATCCTATGCTGTTAAAGGGCTTAGCAAAATCATTAATGCTCCATACCATTTTCAAGGTCCCAGTTGAATTAAGCTTTCCTTTATATCTTTGGTGAACACAGTCTTATCTGGCCCAGTGAAGTGGGTATTATATATTGCTTTCCTCACACCTAGTTTTCTCAGTAATGCCTGTCCCTCCTTTACAGTCCTCCAGCCTCTGTTAATTATGGAATTTCCTTTGGTGATGACCATGTGTCTTTAATGCCTTCAACCAGCCACCCCATTAAGGACTGCTCCCCCCTGCATTGGCCTAGGTTGAGCAGCCTATATCCCAAGGAAGGATGAGTGGTTATATAACTCAGCTGTGAAGCTTCTGAAGGACCTAGACTGATGTTATTTGATCCCATGTCCCATACCCTCATGAGCCATGTGGTGAGGGGCTCTTTCATTACTTGCTTTTAAGTTTTTCCTAGTTTTAACAGTTCCAGTGTGGAGTATTTCCCAGCTACAGTACTGTTAGCTTTTCTTACTTTTTGTATCAAATGTTGAATCTGAGGGGCAGCTTTAGCTGCTTTATTTTTAGGTCGTTTCTTTTTTCATTATTGTCTTTTTTCCTGACTCCTTGGACCTTACACAAGTTAAAATGTCCAGTTTTTTTCTCTCTCAAGTTCTACAACTGAATCTGCCTGTACCTTCCTAGCCTTTTCAGTTTCCCATGCCTCGGGCAAATCTTTTATTATGCAAAGTGGCCACACATCCCTCTCTGAGTTCTCTGCTTGTGTCCCAGGCCTGTAAAAGTTTTTCTAGCCTTTCTATAATCTTTAACAAATTTTCATATACCCTCAGCTGGGATATTTCCCCACATTTACAACACAGCTGTGGACCATACTTCTGCATGGCCAGCCCCTTTTTAGTTACATATTTTATAATCCATGGAAGATCCATGTCAGCACTACCATTAGCTCCCTTGCTTTTCCCAAACTCCTGTGCTTTGTCATTTCCAGTGCCATCCTTCCAGCTGTGCCAATTTGTCACCTGAGTTCTCTTGGGGTCCCTTGCTCCTGGTGAAAGAAAGGAACACCTGGTGCCCAGCTCTTCGCTGCAGCTCAGCAGCCCACCTTTCCAGATTGCTTTTGCCCATGGCCTGCCTCATCTCACATCCAGTCATGCCCACTCACCCCATAGAGTTCCATGCGGGGTCCATGCAGAGTACCTTGTAAGGTACTCCGGTGCCCCACGGGTCCACGGCAGGCTGGCTCTACCACTCCCTGTTCCCCTTGTCCCCAAATGGCACCAATTCCTCTTCCTTTCATTCCAATCTCCCATCACACTAGGCTCCACCCTTCTTCCCAGCATACCCTGCGCTCCCCCGTGGGAAGTCTGGGAGGAATAAGTCATTTTGGGCTACATGTAAGTATGGAACATTGGAAGGTGCATGGTTTAACTTTATCTCCTGGCATTCCTTGGTATCAGCTTATGGTTTTTATGACAAAGGTTATTCTAACATCAGAGGACCATTTCTGAAATGCCATGGCTGTGAAAATTGAAGAGCCAGAATGCTCTGACTCCATTTTGGCTAGCTTCTTTAGACAAGCCCAGACAAGCTCAGGTATATTGCACATGTAAAAGCCTTATAAGGTATGAACAAAAACTTCTGGATTTAAAAGATATTAGTCAGAACATTCCAACGCCCTGAAGATAGCCCCTACCAATCAAGACTTCCCCTGCACACAAGATATGGGGACATCCAATTATTTTAAAAAGACCCTTGGCATGCACGTGTTTCTGTGCAGTTCCCCAATAAAAGCTCCTGCCTGCTATTGTTCAGGGCCAGACTCCATCTTTGGCTCATGAAGTCTGTGCCCAGCTAGCTGCCATTTGGTTGTTGTCTTTTTTTTAATGTTAAATTCTTGAATAAACTTTTTGTATAAACTTTTTGGGTATCTGTGGGAATTATTTTCAATTCTCGAACCCTAACATTGTGGGGACTTGTCTGGGATTCGAGAATAGAGACCCCAGACCCATGGAAGCACCATCAGAGCCAGCCTTGGTAAGTTCTGCCTGCCTTTCTCTCTCTCTCTCTCTCTCTGGTAGTCCAGACATCTCTCTCTCTCTCTCTCTTACTTTTTGGCAGTCCAGACATCCTGGGGCTCAATGGAGATCAGGTGGACGTGCTATTGATCCCAGAGCTGGAGGATAATAGGGGATGCCCCAACTCCTGTTGAGGGGTCGTGCTCCAGCCTGATGTGGAATCCAGGTGGGACCGACCCAGAGTCTTGGCCCAGTCCAAAGTGGAACCCGGGCTGGCCAAATCTTTTTGCCAAAGGAACAGGGGCAGCCTTCTCAGCTGACTCCACGCACTGTGAGATTTTCATTTCTCCCTCTAGGGAACCACCATCTCATACTGTTCTCACCCTCTGCTCTGAGCTCCTATCGACTTTCCATCCTACTTCTTCTCATTCTCATTCCTCTCCTTATATTCTTTTTTCTTGAAGCTTATCCCACAGTGGGCCAGAAAGTCTCATCATCTTCAGCTCCCCTTGATCTAGTTCTTAGTCATTTTCAGGACTACAAACGAGTGGCTTCAAACATGTCTGGGCTCCGTGTCAAGCTGACCCGCCTCCAGACCCTCTGCGCCATCAAATGACCCTCCTTTGAAGTTGAATGGATGCCTGAAGTGTCCTTTAACCTGTCCCTCATCTACAGGGTTCAAGGAGTTATCTTCAGGGAACCAGGGCACCCTGACCAGATCCCATACATAAGGGGGCAGCACTCCCTTGTGCCCGACTCATGGACATTCTAGCTTTCGCTGTCTCCGTACTTCTCCCATGGGGTCTTTGCTTCCCCTGAAGAAAGTCCAGACCAAAAACCCATTGGGTCCCGAGGTTCTTCCTTTGGCACCAGAGGAAGATTTACTCCCGCCACCTTACAGGGCCCCAGCGAGTGCTTAGAATGGACCTAGGGAGTGTAGGTCATGAGCATCTTCCTCTTCTTCCCAGTCTCAATCCCCAACTCCCATGGCTGAGCCAGCACCTCCCGTGGCCAAGCCCAGCCCATTACACACTCTCTTGCAGTGGGAGGGGAGAATTGTGCGAGCTCTTCCCCTGAGGGAGATCAGGCCCCCAAGAGAGGATTGAATTTCCCCAGTAGTCTACTTTCCCTTTTCTACTAGTGACTTGTATAATTGGAAGTTACAGACTCCCTCTTTCATGGAGAAGCCTCAGTCCCTGATTTCCCTCCTGGATACTGTTCTTTTTACCCACCAACCCACTTGGGATGATTGCCAACAGTTATTAAATATCCTGTTCACCACCGAGGAATGGAACCACATCCTTTGGGAATGAAGACACATGGTCCCTGGAAATGATGGGCGACCGACAGAGAATGAGGATTTGATTGTGGCTGTATTCCCTCTCATGCATCCAACAGAGGGGTGGGACTATAACACCCCCAAAGGCAGGGAATGCCTAAAGGTCTATCACCAGATTCTTATGGGTGGTCTCCAGGCAGCTGCTAAGTGCCCCACCAATTTGTCTAAGGTCAGTCAGGTGATGCAGGGAAGGGATGAGTCTCCTGGAGCATACTTGGAATGCCTGTTAGAGGCTTTCAAAACTTATACTCCCATAAATCCAGAGGCCCCAAAGAATCAGATGGCCATCAATATGGGTTTCGTAAATCAGGCAGATCCAGACATAAAATGAAAACTTTAAAAACTGGAAGGTTTCGGGGGCAAAAGTCTTTCTGAGCTGATGGCAGTGGCGAACAAGGCATTTAACAATAGGGAAACCCCTGAAGAAAGACAAACAAAGGGGCTAGCCAGGATATTTTTGGCTGAAAGAGCAACAAATCCCAAATGGGGGGACCAACCCTGTATGAAAAAGGGAACCCAAGCCCCATGACCCCCACAGGAAGGTCGGCCCCACCTAAAAAGAGACCAGTGCACATATTGTAAACAGCTGGGCCACTGGGCTAGGGAATGCCCTCAAAGGACGGGATCCCAGCCTCCAAGTCCAAGATCCTTCAGTTGGTGAACCTAGAAAACTGAAGGGGCCTGGGCTCGATGAGCCTCCACCACAAGCCCTGAGTGACCTTACAAGTGGCAGGATGAGCCGTCAACTTCCTAGTTGACACCAGAGCACAATATCCAGTTTTAAAAGAGCCTATGGGAAAATTGACCAGTAAACGCACCTGAGTGCAAGGGGCCATGAGAATCGCTCAGCACCCTTGGACTACCAAAAGGGAAGTAAACTTAGGTAAGAAGACAGTTTTACACTCCTTTATGGTGGTCCCAGAGTGCCCATATCCCTTATTGGGTAGAGATTTGCTAAATAAAATGAAGGCTCAAATCCATTTTTCTCGGAGAGGACCTCCTGATGTGACTACACCAGATGCAGCCTATAGCCTATGCTTATAACTAGAAGAAGAATGGAGAGTGCACGCCCCACCCCCTCAAAAGAGACCAACCACTATCCTCAGGGACCTCCAGGCAGCAATCCCTGGAGTTTGGGTGGAAACTAATTCCCCAGGGAGGGCCATCCAACAGCCACCAATAATGGTAATTTTAAAAACTAATGCTCACCCAATGACTCTCAAAGCCAGGGCAGGCATTACCAAACATATAAACCACCTTAGGGAGTTTGGTATTCTGATTCCATGCCAATCTCCATGGAACACCCCTCTCCTACCTGTCAAAAAACTGGGGACTAACAATTTCTGCCCAGTGCATGATTTGAGAGAAGTTAACAAGAGGGTAGAGGATATCCACCCTACATTCCCCTGCTGAGCTCACTCTCTTTGGAGAGAAGTGTCTATACTGTTTTAGATCTCAAGGATGCCTTTTTTAGCCTGACCTTGGCAAAGGAAAGTCAACCCATCTTTGCCTTTGAGTGGCAAGACCAAAACCAGGGGTTTAATGGACAACTCACTTGGACGCGACTGCCACAGGGGTTTAAGAACTCCCCCATGATCTTTGATGAGGCTCTACATCAGGACTTGCAGGAGTATTGGGCCTCGCACCCAGGGGTAAGCCTCCTACAGTATGTAGATGACCAGTTGATTGCCACTGAGGATGAGGGCACTTGTGTTCAGGCCACCAGAGATTTGCTCCTGACCTTGGACCAATTGGGGTATAAGGTCTCCACCAAAAAGGCTCAGCTCTGTGTCATGGAGGTAATGTACTTGGGTACATATTAAAGGATGGGCAGAGGAGGCTGTCACCAGCCAGAAAGCAAGCCATTATGGGAATTCCAAGCCCGAAATCCTGCAGGCAGTTGCAGTAGTTCTTAGGATTGGCAGGCTTCTGCCAGCTCTGGATACCTGGGTTCGCTAAGCTGGCAAAACCCCTGTATGAAGCCCCTCGAGCCACCCTTCCTATGGACTGAGACTCAGGAGACGGCCTTTTAAGAAATTAAGAAGGCTTTATTGCAGGCTCCAGCCTTGGTTCTGCCAGATATCCATAAGCCCTATCAGCTCTTTTTTGACGAACGAGCAGGAATAGTGAAGGGAATCCTGACCCAAATGCTCAGACCTTAGAAGAGACCTGTGGCTTACTTGTGAAAATAGATTGATCCAGTGGCCTCAGGATGGCCGTGCTGCCTCAGAATTATCGCAGCCACAGCCTTATTGGTTAAGGATGCAGATAAGCTCATGCTGGGATAGCCCTTTATGGTCACCACCCCTCACTCAATTAAGGGGGTCCTTAAAAATCCCCCAACTGATGGATGACAAATGCTCAGTTGACACATTATCAGGCCTTGCTCCTTAATCCCCCTCACATCCAGTTCCTCTCCAGCACTGCTCTCAATCCTGCCACTCTGCTGCCAGAACCAGATCTTAAGGTCCTGCATGACTGCCTGGAGATACTCTGCAGCTTACACGGGACTCTGGAAAACCTGATGGATGTTCCATGGCCCCACCTGGACTTAATTCTGTTTATGGATGGAAGTAGCTTCATTAAGGAAGGAACCAGGTATGCAGGGGTGGCAGTCGGCAGTCCATCACAGACAATGTGGGCCTCCTCTCTACCAGTTGGTACCTCTGCCCAGAGGGCTGAAATAATTGCCCTGACTCAGACCCTAAAGCTAAGTAAAGACCAGACTGTTAACATTTTCACTGATAGCCATTACACTTTCACTACAGCTCATGTGCATGGGGCTATATACAAGGAGAGGGGACTCCTGACAACAGAAGGAAAGACTATCAAAAATAAACAAGAGATCTTAAAGCTCCTGGAGGCCATATGGTTACCAAAGAGACTGGCCATCATCCATTGTCTGGGGCACCAAAAAGGGGATTCACTGGAGGTACAGGGAAACAGGAGAGTGGACCTAGCAGCCAGAGAAGCAGCCCTAATAGCCTCAAACCTACTGGTTGTTCTGCCTGAACCCCTCTTGCCAGAAAAGCCCTCCTACTCAGCCCAGCACGATCAGGATTTAACTTCCCTGGAAAATACCAAGATCAAGCATGGATGGAGATACACCTCTGATGGGAGGCTCATTCTGCCACATAAGCTGGCAGAGGACTTAATATATAAACTTCACAAAGGGACTCACCTAGGAAAGGGAAAGTTACGGGAACTCCTGACTCCATACCACTTCTTTGATCTAACCAAAATGATTGAGAGCTGTCTTTCCAGATGTCGCTCCTGCCAGGTTACTAATCCAAGAGGAAAAGTCATGCCCCCAGCCAGAAGGGAGAGGGGCACTGCACCTGGAGTCCATTGGGAGGTGGACTTCACTGAGGTACAACCCGGCAGGTATGGCTATAAATATCTCCTAGTTTTTGTAGATACATTTTCAGGATGGGTCAAAGCATTTCCCACAAAGGGGGAAACCTCCTCAACGGTGGTTAAAAAGATCATTGATGAACTCATACCAAGGTATGGACTCCCCTCTGTGATCTGGTCAGACAATGGACCAGGCTTCATCTCTAAGGTAACTCAAGAGTTAATTAAAACAGTGGGAACTAATTGGAAGTTACATTGCACATACCACCCCCAGAGCTCAGGGCAAGTAGAGAGAATGAATTGGACCCTTAAAGAGACCTTAACCAAATTAACCCTAGAAACTGGTGATGACTGGACAGGCCTCCTACCTTTTGCCCTATACAGGGTCAGAAATACCCCATATACTCAAGGCCTAACACCTTATGAAATCATGTACGGCTGACCACCCCCTCTGCTTCCCAAGCTGCCTTCAGATGTGCTAATTGATTTGTCTGAACCCCAATTTCTTAAGTCCCTACAGGCCTTACAGGTTGCACAAGACAACATTTTCCCTCTACTGAGGCATATTTACAAACTGCCACTGGCCCAGCTGCACGGATTCAAGCCAGGAGACCTTGTTTGGGTGAGACAACACCATAAGGAGCCCCTTGGACCTCGTTGGAAGGGGCCACACATCGTGATCCTCACCACCCCCACTGCGGTCAAAGTAGATGGTGTCAAGACCTGGATACATCATTCACACCTGAAATTGGTGCCAAACGACAAACCTGGTGAACTGAACAAGAGATGCACGGGCAAAAGACAATCCTCTCAAGCTAAAAATCTCTGCCACACCATAACCCGTGTGGCTTTTTTATTTCTTTATATAGAGCCTGCCCTAGCTAACTCCCCTCATGGACTCCAAAACCTCACCTGGGTAGTTAGTAGGACATCCACTGGAAAGATAGTGAACATCTCCTCCCACCTGGGACCTCCAGGCACCTCGTTCCCCAAGATTACATTTGACCTCTACTACCTGCTTGAAAGAGCTTGGGAATTGTACACCCCATCAGGCACTGTAAATTATGCTTGCCAGTCTCTCCTCAGTCAAAAGAGGATGAAGGAGCATCACTTCTATGTTTGCCCGGGTGACAATGGTGACCAAAGAAGTACCTGTGGGGGGCCAGGGACTATTTTTGTGCTTCAAGGAGCTGTGTGTTAACTGTATATATTAATTGGGCTTCCTCCATCACTACTGACTTGATCCAGGTAACTGCGGTCCTGGGCCTAACCCTTTGGCTCCTCAGTCAAAAGAGGATGAAGGAGCATCACTTCTATGTTTGCCCGGGTGACAATGGTGACCAAAGAAGTACCTGTGGGGGGCCAGGGACTATTTTTGTGCTTCAAGGAGCTGTGTGTTAACTGTATATATTAATTGGGCTTCCTCCATCACTACTGACTTGATCCAGGTAACTGCGGTCCTGGGCCTAACCCTTTGGCGAAACCCCAGATCAAGGCAATTTGAGGGACCCTGTTCCTCCTCTAGATGCAACCCTATCTCCTTGAGCTTCACTCCAAAAGGAAAGGAACTTTAAAACCTACAAAAATGGATTCATGGGCGAACTTGGGGCCTCAGGTTATACACCACAGGGACTGATCCAGGAATACTTTTTCAGTCCATCTTCAGGTGGGTCCAGTCTTGGGGACCCAGATGGGGCCAGCTCAGGCAGTGTTACAGCCTATAGGACGACCAACACTGGCTTTAACTATTTTTTAACCTGTCGAGAGGCTAGCTCCTAGCCAAATTGTCCAACTAGATAAAACTGTTACTTTGCCACACCCCCAGAGATCCAATGGGTCCAAGAGCCCTTGCAGCCATCCCCTGGGCTTATGAACCTCCTAAATGCCACCTTTATTGCTTTAAATAATACTCCACCTAACCTTATTATCCATTGATGGTTTTGCATGGACCTGAGCCCTCCCTTTTATGATGGGTTAGCTCTCCCAGGAAATTATGTTGTCACTTCTGACCCCATTGCCTGTAGAATTCCCCCACCTACAGGGAGAAGGGGGCTTACCCTTACCCAAGTGTATGGAAAAGGGCTATGTGTGACTCCCTCACATAAAATTGTCCCCCCTTCTTACCAATATCTATGTAATAGATAAGGGCTACTACACATAACCCATATATGGTGCCCCCTGACCACATGGTGGGCCTATACCTCTGGCTTAACTACATGCCTCCACTATTCATTTTAAACCAGACCGGGTATTTTTGTGTAGTAGTACAGCTGGTTCCCCATCTATATTATAGAACAGACATAGAAATGGAAACCAGAGTCTCAGAAGAGTCTAGACCTCATAGGGCCATAGGAACCACTGCAGTTGTCTTGTCTACTTTACTTGAGGTCGGGGTAACCACTGCAACTGGTCTAGGGGCTTCAGCGCTAATCCTCCAGGATAAAAATCATCACCTTCTTAGACAGGCCATTGGCTTAGACATACAATCTTTAGAAACATTTATCCGCCACCTTGAAGACTCTATCCTCTTTAGCTGAGGTAACCTTACAAAATAGGAGAGGGCTGGATTTACTTTTTCTAGAAAAAGGAGGACTCTGTGTTGCCCTAGGGGAACAGTGCTGTTCCTATGTTAATCACTCGGGAGTTATAAAACAGTCTTTTGCTGAGGTCTGTAAAAGACTTAAGGAAAGAGAAAACGAACAACTAAATCAACAAAATACGAATCCCTATTTGACTGGTCCCCATGGTTGACAACTTTGATCTCAGCAGTAGTCGGACCTCTCCTCTTACTCCTATTATCAGTCACCTGTGGCCCCTGTATTCTTAATGCCTTGCTCAAATTCATCTGAGAACGGATACAGAGAGTCCAACTGATGGTACTGCATTAACAGTACACTCATTTAAGTCAAGACCCCGAGCCTTATGACAATATAGAAATGGTTCCATCACCCTAAATGCACCATCTAACCATTTCTTTCTGCTTCTGTAATTTGCTTGGCTTAAAGACTTAACCCTTGCCATAACTCTAGGGGGGAATGAAGAGCCAGAATGCTCTGACTTCATTTTGGCTAGCTTTGTTAGGCAAGCCCAGACAAGTGCAAGCATATTGTACATGTAAAAGCCTTATAAGGTATGAACAAAAACTTCTGGCTCTAAAAGATATTAGTCAGCACATTCCAATGCCCTGAAAACAGCCCCTACCAATCCAGACTCCCCCTGTACACAGGCTATGGGGACATCCAATTATTTTAAAAAGATGCTTGGTGCACGTGGGTTTCTGTGGAGTGCCCCAACAAAAGCTCCTGTCTGCTATTGTTCGGGGCCAGACTCCATCTTTGGCTCATGAAGTCTGTGCCCAGCTAGCCACCATTTGGTTGTTGTCTTTTTTTACTTTAAATTCTTGAATAAACTTTTTGTATAAACTTTTTGGGTATCTGTGGGAATTATTCTCAATTCTCGAACCCTAACAGGTAACATTTTCCTTCTGAGGTGATTTTGTTGTTGCTGTTGTTTTCATTGTTGAGACAGGGTCTGGGACTGTCTCCCTGTAGCCTCTGGTGGCCTGGTACTTAATATGTAGACCAGGCTGTCCTCCATCTCACAGAGACTGAACTGCCTTTGCCTTCTGAGTCCTGTGTCTGTGCTCAGCATCCTTTCAAAGATTCTTGATGTGAATGTTCCATTTCGACAGTTCCTATAGCAGGTTGCTTATAGAAATTAGTTCTCAAAGATGAGAACATGTTGTTGGAGTCTAATGTATCTAGTGAACATGTAGAGTTCAACATGACACTTGAAATGACTCCAGAGAAGGGAGAGATAAATTTGGTGAAACAGAGAAACTTTTCAAAAAAGGATATACATAATTGCTTTGAAAGGGAAAAATTCTAAGAGAGGAACTCGTTCTTGTAATTCACAAATATTAATTTTGCTGTTGTTTTAGGAAGTTGGTGAGGTCACTCAGTATGGAACTCCCATGAAAAACAATCTTTGACAAAGAATTTTCCCATCTATCCCTTATTGAAATCTGGTGATTATGAAATTGCAAATTTCATTGTAGACACAACTTTGGGGCTTCAGAACAGAAATCCTTGCTATGGCAGCAATACCTAAGGGATGACCATGCCTACTTCTGATGTCAATGACTTTGCTGGCCACACTTAAGGAGCTATTTGCATCAATGAGCAAGCACTGTTCTATATAGAGTTGAAATCTGGCTGCTTATGATTTCAGCCATTGAATCTAGATTCGTTCTAAAACCATACAAAGTGCACTTAAGTTATCACCAGTATGACAGAGTCATGTATCTATAAACACAGTATTAAAGTAACTTAAGGGATTTTTTTCCTCCTACATGTAGGCCAAAATTGTAGCCCAAAACAATGAAACAACCAGATAGAATACAGGGAGGAGCACATGGCAGGGTGTTAAAAACATAGACCATAGATTTAGACTTTTGGTTTTAGTCTTGACTCTTCTCTGGGTCTTGTATTTTTGTTGAGTAAATAAAGATTTTAATCCTCTGCCACACCCCCCCATTGTGGTATTAGGGTTCAAACCAAGGGCTTTATTTATTCTAGGTATTTGCTCCACTATGGTGCTGTGTCACCAACCACTGGACTTTGAGACAGGGTCTCTCTATGTAGCTCATGCTGTCCTTGAACTTGCTATTTACTCATGGCTACCCCTGAACTTACAATGTTCCTGCTTTAGTATGCCCAAAGAAAATAGTATTTTAACATTTTAACAGCATACAATGACTTAATTCCTGCTGTTCCATGGGGGGTGTTATTAGAATTCTTGTCACTGTGACAGAATAACAGATAGAATCAACTAAAGGAATGAAAGGTTTATTTAGGCTCGTGTTTCAGGGGATATTGTTGCAGGGAGGTGTGCAGCACTTGAAACACTGTCAGACATGGTGGGGGCTTCTGGCACAGCTTGCTTCTGTGATAATGGCAAATGTCCCACAAAATAGACTAAGAAATGCTGTGATTGGTTGGTTTGGGCTTTCATAATACAAGAAGTGGTTGCTTTTCTTCAAACTGATGTTACATGAAGTATTTTTTATTTGTTTTTAAAATCTCCTTAAAATTCACCATATTCTTCTTCTAACCATCTTAGACATAACCTGTTGTGTTTCTTTTAAGATTTGTTTTGTTTTTATTTACATGTATGTACCTGTGTCTGTGTGTATATGCACTTGTATGTAGGGGGGGTACCCATGGAGGTCAGAAGAAGATGAGTTAAGACAGTTGGTGGTTGTGAACTGCTCTATATGGGTGCTACAGTCTAATGCAAGAACAGCAAGCACTCTTACCACTAAGCCATCTCTCCTCCCCTATAACCTTTCATTTGACCTCAGTGGTGTGTCTTATTTTGAGCTCCTGCTTTGTTTCTAGACACCCTTAGGGCACTCCTGCTGAAGTCTGTGGAATCACTTCCCCTCTGAGAAGGAGCCTGTTCTATTCAAACCTTTGTGCTACTGGCAGTTCTATGATGTGCATTTGTTGTTGCTGTTGTTGCTGTTGGTTTGAGACAGGGTCTCCCAGTAGCCCCAGCTGATTGAAACTCACTGTGTAGACCAGACTGGCCTTGACCTCACAGAGATCCACCTGCCTCTGCCTCCCTCTGCTGGGATTAAAGGTGTGTAACACCATGCCTGATTTATGATCTGCATTTTTAAAACACTTTATCACGTATTATCTCATTTAGTGTTATTCAATCACTGATAATAGCTGGTCAGAGCATATAAGCTTCTGCTAATTCTGCAGTGAGAAAACTGATGCTCAGTTGATGAAGGGCTTGGGCTGGCAGGAGAGTACAGAATTAAAGTTTGGGGACTCAGTGTGGTGGAGCTGGTTTGGTGAGATTTCTCTGGGCCTCCATATTCTCATCTGTGAAGTCTGAAGTTTGAACCTCATGTCACCTTTTGTTGGGAGCCTCTGTGATGCAAAGTTGAAGCCCCTTCACGACTGGACAGCTCATGCAGCTCGGGATCATGTGCTGAAGTCTCCTTTCATAAGCAGGGTGTCTTCCTGGCATCTTTCCTGTCTCTCCTTTTGAAGTGTCCACCACAAATGCCATAACATAAACATGGCCTTTGGCTCTGAAAGGTACCATGCCTTCCTGTAATTTCTCCAGGCAGACAACAGTCTAGCAGTGTGGCAGAAAACCACTTCAATAGTAAATAGAATGCCTCACAAAGCATCTAACAGCCAAAGCTTTTACCACTACGATTGGGTTCCAGAGAGCTGGATCAGCAGGAGCTCGAGCAGAGACATTTAATAAAGCTGTAAACACAGACTGAGCCATGCCTGAGTCTTGTGTCTTAAAACCAGCGATCCAAACTCTGCGATTGGCGCACTACCTCGTTACCGACCCGCGGACATCATAGCTTTCGCTCTCTCCGTACACTTCCCATGTGGTTCAGTGGCCAGTGAACCTCGCATCCTGAGGAAAGTACACGGGTGAAATAGGGACAGAATTCGGCTGGACAATGCTCCAGTAGCAGAGAAGCTCTCAGCACCAGAGACTCGCGGCCAGAGACACGGGACCTGAGCCGGCGGGAAAAGCCTGCGGGGCATCCGCCGCCAGGGCCAGAGATGCTTGTCTCCAGACCCACGCCGAGGCCAGCCAGGTGTGGCGGAGAACTCGAGGTACACGCGCACACCACGCCTGGGGCCCAGAGCGCCCCCCTGTATCTGGCGCTACAACGTGGAACACTGTCAACCACGTGGGACCCTCTGAATAATGTGAGAATCTCTGAACCTCATGCCAGCTAGCAGCTGGCACCACAGAAACGCTACATCCGTGAGTATCCCTCCGACTCAGGAGGTTAATCTAATCTCTTCCTCTCTTCTAAAACTTCCTCCTTTTCCTTTCCATTCTAGAAGTCCTCGCGAGGGACCGCTAGGACCAGAGAGACAACTGAGGCTTTCTGGCCAGGGCTACCCCCTGGTGTTAGCTGAAGGTTTCACTGAACCCCCTAGGGGACCCCGACTGCCTGTACAGGTGTGGACAAAAGACCTCTATCTAGACATCTTTTAACATCAAACCTGGTGATGCATCAGACAGCTAAGAACCATCAGGGTGGCCACCAGCCTCTCAAAATTGCGGATAGGTCTTGTGACTGGGAACCACTGTGATCCCCTGAAAATTTAATTTCAGGAATGTCACTTTGGAAACCGTCACTTCTCAACTTTTCTATCTGAACACCGCTAGGAAAATCCCCAAAAAGTTCCAGGGATTTCCACCTAAGCTTTGGAGTCAGGCAGAATTCCTCTAGCCAGCTCTGTCTCCCTACCCACAAACATTCAAGCAGCAGCTAAAAGCCAGTTCAGTGAAAATTCAAATTAGCTAACCCCTGCCGAGTGCCTGCAGCCAAAAGCAGCTGTCAGACAAAAGATTTAAAGCGACACATTTTTCCTCTGCAGTCTCAACCAAGGCGCTTCTGCCCTCTAGTGTCCGAATGCTGTAAAAACATCTAAAACAACAACAATAACAACAAAAACAACAAAAAACATCTTCCCTTTACAATGGGAAATTCTGTATCAC
>NW_008329666.1:19079-39741 GCF_000622305.1 Nannospalax galili
GTGTGTGTGTGTGTGTGTGTGTGTGTCTCCATGTCCTAGTTGGCCCTTGTAAGGAGGTTAGTAGACACCCCACCAGATGGAATTGTCACTCTCCTTCCACTATGAGAGTCCTGAGCATGGAATACAGATCTTCTGAGATGGCAGCAGGCGCCCTTAGTCACTGATCCATCTCATCATCCACTAAATAAAATCTTCTTAAAAATACTTAAAATGCATTCACTTATGCTGTATTTATTTATTTGTTTATTTACTTACAATCTGAGATCAAATCCAAACCTTATCAGAGTGGGTTCTGGGTTTAAACCACGGGGTTCCTGGGCATCGAATTCATCTCCTCAGACCTGGCTGAAGGCAATTTTACACATTGAGACAGTCTCCTGGGTGTTTTCTAACTTAAAAAAATATTTATTCATTTATTTACTTATGAATATATGTGTCTGCATGTGTGCTTGCAATCCGAGACTGAATCCCAACCTCACCACAGTGGGTTCTGTTCTTAAACCATGGGGCCCCTAGGTATTCAACTCATACACTCAGACCTTACTGAAGGCAACTTTACATGCTGAGACAGCCCCTGGGTGTTTTCAAACCTTAAAAACAGTATTTAGTTAGTTATTATTTAATTGTTTAAGTGTTTGTGACTCTGTGTGTGAGTATTTTCTGTCACCAGAGTATTAGAGAAAATCCCTCCTCCCAGAATCAGACCCTTTCGTCATGTGGGACCTTGGGATCAAATTCACATAGTCAGGCTTCCAAGCAGGCATGTTTATTGGATGAGCCATCTAAATGTGCTGGTGTTTAAACATTTTTAAAGATTTATTTATTTATTTATTTATTTATTTATTTATTTATTTATTTATTTATTTATTTATTTATTTATTTATTTATTTATTTATTTATTTATTTATTTATTTATTTATTTATTTATTTATTTATTTATTTATTTATTTATTTATTTATTTATTTATTTATTTATTTATTTATTTATTTATTTATTTATTTATTTATTTATTTATTTATTTATTTATTTATTTATTTATTTATTTATTTATTTATTTATTTATTTATTTATTTATTTATTTATTTATTTGTTAGCTAGCTAGCTAGTTGGTTTGTGTATAGATATTTTGCAGTTCAGGGCACGCCAGGACAGTAGAGGACAACCCACAAGAGTGAACGGCTTCTACCATGTAGCTCCGGGGAATCAATAGAACATCCTCAGACTTGACCAAAGTCTCAAAATACATCCACTGAGCCATCTCACTATCCCTTTTCAAAATGATATTTTAAGAATTTCTTTTTCCTGTGAGCATATGCATGTGCTTCTCTGAGTGTGTGTATGTGTGTGTGTGTGTGTGTGGCCCTGTGAGTATCTGTGCATATGCCTTTGTATCTGTGTCTGTGTGTGGTGTGTTAGTGTGCATGCATGTGCATTTGTGCACATGGATGCAAAGGCCCAGTCTTCCCATGGGTCTCTTCCTAGATCATTCTCTGCTTCATGTATTGATGTGGAGTCTCTCACTGAACTTGGAACTTGCCAACTGCTGCTAATCTAGCTGCACAAATTACCCTGGGGATCCCTTTTCTGCTCCTGAGTGCAGCCATTACTGGAGTGTTGGAGACCTCTGTTATGCAAAGTAGAAGCCTCTTCACGACTGGACAGCTCATGCAGCTCGGGATCATGTGCTGAAGGCTCCTTTCATAAGCAGGGTGTCTTCTTGGCATCTTTCCTGTCTCTCCTTTTGAAGTGTCCACCACAAATGCCATAACATAAACATGGCCTTTGGCTCTGAAAGGTACCATGCCTTCCTGTAATTTCTCCAGGCAGACAACAGTCTAGCAGTGTGGCAGAAATCGACTTCCATATGTAAATAGAATGCCTCACAAAGCATCTAACAGCCAAAGCTTTTACCACTACCCCCATGGTATAAATGCCTTAGTCTTCTCTTAATAGTCAGAGAATTTGGCTGCAGAGAATTGGGACACAGAGAGCTGGGTCTCAGAGAATAAAGCTGTAGCACAGACTAAGCCAGTCTTGAGCCTTGTGTCACTACCGGCAGCCCAATCTCTCCAGGGGGCATTACTCCCTCATGACCGACTCGTGGACATTCTAGCTTTCGCTGTCTCTGTACTTCTCCCATGGGGTTCAGTGGCCAGTGGACCTCGCATCCTGAGGAAAAGTACACGGGTGGAATAGGGACAGGATTTGGCAGGACAACGCTTCTGCAGCAGAGAAGCTCCAGAGACACGGGACCCGAGCCGCCGGGAAAAGCCTGCAGGGCACCTACCACCGCGGCCAGAGACGCCTGTGGCCAGACCCACCAACGACTAGCCAGGTATGGCGGGGGAGTGCCATCCTGGGAGTGCGCCCAGAGAGAGAGCGCACGCCCCATAACCTTTACTGACAATTTTCTATGATGATTATACCAAGTTTAACATTGTATAATAGTTTAGGATAAGAGGTAGGATTTTCCCCACATCCAAACAAGTGTGGTCACTTGGCAATGCCCAGTGACCACCAGCCTTCCCCACCCAAGTATCACCTGTTTCTGCTTTGGCAAATATTTATCAAGTAGTCTTCCAGAGGATTAGCTGTACTGAGAAGAAGTTATTTCTCTTCTGCTCCCACATGCTTTGACACCAAGCTTTGTTTGGACAAGTTGTTCTAGTTGTGATCATTACATACTAGGTATTTTTTGTTCTAGTGCCCAGGAACCTGTGGGTCATACAAGCCAGGCAAAAGAATTGATGGCCAATTTACCAACCTGAGCTAAGTTATACAGGCACCCAATTTCAGAAAGCTCATCTGTTTTTCTGAAATTGGTCATTCTTGAGAATTAGCTTGGCCCATTATGAGATTGCAGTGCACTGGAGAAGAAAGCCAAAGACACTAAAACCAAAATTGAAGGGGCTTCATTCTTCATTTCCTGGAAATAAATGGGCAGGGTCAGTACTCATGACTGTCACCCACCACCTTTCAAGTTTCATGGATCATTAACTTTGCTGTGTTTTAGTTGTTTTACCTGTAGGATGAGCTAAATAAAAGTACACAACTTGTGTGATCAGATAATAGTTTCAAGGTTTTTAAAAATACAGGTACTCAGAAGTACTGGCTTTTGTCACTTTAAGTAATTTTTATTATTGTTGTTGTTGTTATTTTGAGACAAGATCTTACTCTATAGCTCAAACTGGCCTGCCTGCAGCTCACTCTGTGGCCTAGCTGGCCCACACTCATGGGTGATCCTTCTGTTTCAGCCTTCCGACTGGTAGTATTGTCTCATTTAAAAGAGGTCTCCTATCCGTGGTCACCTCAAATTCAATAGTGTAACGTAGCTACAATTCAGCTGTCCTCCTATTTTTCCCACTTATATTTCCTTAAAATTTCTTTAAAAATTGACTTCCTATTTCGGATTCAGCATGGTTTTGTAAGTATTACAAAACATGAAGCACTTCAGAATGAAGCTTTCCATCCATTTCACCGCATGTAATAAGTCCATGCAGAACTCTGAGTGCCACAGTTTGGGTGCCAGTCTCTGCTGCCCACTGTGATAATTGTGCCCTCCTGGCCTGTGGAGGTTATGGCTTCCATTGCGACTCGGTTTCCCTGGGATTTCATTTTTGTACCTGCAGCTAGGGAGCTCATGCTGACAGCAATATCTCCTGCTATCATCTCAGAGGACCAACATCTCAAAACTTGTCTGCTTTGGACCTTCCATGGCACACAAGTGGTACAGAATTGGTGATCATGAAGCATAGGATGTGATACATTTCCTTCCTGGCCCTATAACTTTTCTACTAGTTTGTAAGTCTTGGCTTTCACCAGAAAAGCAATAGCCTGATTGACTGAACTGGAAGTTGAGACTGACACCTGACATTTATGGTAAAAATCCATAAAGAGGTGTATTTCACTGATTAAGTTGACTGATTTTCTTTTTTTATTGAATTTTTGTGTATTTCATACGGAACATCTCAAACAATCTTGGCTCAGGGACCACTGTGGGAAAGGTGGGCAGAAATATTGTAAGAGCCTGGGTAGGAGGTGCATGACCATATTTAAATGGAGTTTTCTAAGCTCCTGGGAACCTGCTCATATGATTCTATGGCAATGATGTCAGTATACACAAGTCCCATGAAAGCTCAGGCAGACTAACTTTCTTTTTAAAATATTCTATTTTTATTTTATGTGTGTAACTGGTTTCCCTGCATGTATGTAAGTGCACGTACATGCAATGCTGGTGAATGCCAGAAGAGGGTATCAGATCCCTGGAACTAGAGCTGTGGACACTTGTGAGCCACCATGTGCAAAGGAGCCAGTGTTCTTAACTGCTGAGCCATCTCTTCAGTCCCAGGTTGACTAATTTTCTATCAAGCAGAAAAATAATTGTTTCTTCACAGTAGGACAGCTGAAACTACATTTGAAATTTTGGAGTTTCTGAAATTGTGTCATGGTTTTCACACCTCAATATTAATGGAAATAATAACAAAATATAGTTGGAATTATACACTACAGGAATGACAGCTTGGTTCATCCCCCAAATAAGGGATTCCAACTAACTGTGGTGATGGTTGAGCACAAAGAAAAGAGGAAGTAAGTACTGACTAATGGCTGGTATAACGTCAGGTATAACATGGTGAGTTGGTCAACTCCAATGTCTTTTCTGTTATGCACATTTTAAATATTTGCCCTTTTCCCCCACCATTTAATAGAAAAAACACCAATCATGGTTAATTTTAAAACTTAGTGTTTAGGTTGTAGAATATGTTGAGAATGTGGCTTAACTCTAGATTAAAATAATGTGATTTGAATACAGAAACTTCTGGAATTTTGAGTGAGCTTTTGATGAGACAAGGATAAGAGAACCTTCATTCACATAAAGAATGATGTATCTCACAAAAGACAAGAATCATGGTGCCATCACCATTGTTCAGAAGTTTAAATATATATGGAAAGGTAAGAGTAGCCAGCAGGGTGGGCTCAGTGCACAGTCCCTCCTCTATACATTGATTGCTTTAGATTGTTGTGGTTAAGAGTCCACAAACTGAACTTCTAAGTGTACCTTCTAGCTATATTCTTCAATGGAAGACCCTGGTAGAGAAAGAAGTCTTTGATATTAATAGCTGACTCATTTCACCACTGACTTCAGGCTTGTTTTAATGCTAGGCATTCCCTAATTTGGAAGCGTCTTCCATTTGACTGCCAGCTGATGCTCTCTTGTTGTGATTCTGATCTTAGTTTTAATAGCTTCCCACCCCCACCCCAAAGAGCCTCACCTAGTTCTCTGATCCCTTAACCTAAGGTAGTCATTCTTACTTTGTTTTAATTCTCTCAATGTCTGTTAGCTGAGAAACTGTTATTTACCTACGGATCCATTTAAATTTAGTAGAATGAAAGTTCCATGAGCATACGTATCTGTCTCTGTCTGTCTGCCTGCCTGTCTGTCTGTCTCTGCCCTGTCTCTTTTTCCTTTTCTGCCTATCAGACCATCCTTTCTTTATAGTTTATTTATTTATTCTTTCATTCATTTATTGTGTTGTGGGGGCTATAGCTTGTGTGTACCTGTGTGTCTATGAGGGGGTGCCCTCACCTATGTCTGGTAGTGTGGAGGTCACAGGTCAACATTAGGTGTCAGATGTCTTCCTTAATCTCATTCCTCCTCGTATTTTTAAAATATTTTATTTATTTTATTTTGTGTATGAGGGTATTGCCTACATGTACGTAAGTGTACCTGTGCCATGCGATAGCCATGGAGATCAGAAGAGAGTGTGAGATTCCTCTGAAACTGCTGTTATTGGTGGTTCTTAGCCACTATGTGGTGCTGGGAATCCAACCTGGGTTCTGTGCAAGAGCAGTCAGAGCTCTTAACCACTGAGTTATCTCTCCAGCCCCCGTCTTTGCATTTTGAGGCAGGGTCTCTCCTTGAACCACAAGCTTCTCATTTTACCTAGACCAGCTGGCCTGGAAGCCCCCAGGATATTGCTTATGTCTTTGCTCCTAGAGGTGAGGTGACAGACATATGCCACTGTGCCTGGCTTTCTTGTGGGTGCTGGGGATTGGAACTCAGGTCTTATGCTTGCATGGCAAGTGTTTTCTTCAGTTTACCTACTAAACCATCTCTTCAGTCTCATCCTCTCTCCCTTTGTTTTAAAGTTTACATACTAATGCCTGCTAAATATTGGGTATACAGTGAAGATACGGCAAATTACTAAATTTACTTCCTTTACTACCACTTTTCATTTATCTAGGTTAAATTAACTTCAGAATTGTCATCTTCATTGTCACAGGCGTTGATTAAAAAAAACAAACAGGAAACACTTTTACTGCAGGTTGCGATGCTATTACTGGCATCATAAAAACTCTTACACCAACAGTCTCTGAATTAGGATGATGGAGGGGGTGAGGCAAATGAAATGACTCTTTTAAAGCATTAGAAAGCAACCAGAGTGACCTAGCATCAAAGTCTCGGACTGTGAAGAGATGTAAATTGCACTGAACTGAGCTGGGCATTTATGACTGCTTCCCCTTCATGGTCTTTGCTGAATTACATATTACGACACCAAAGCCAAGCAGAAAGTGGCAGCCTTGAGAGTCTGGCAAGCGCACAGAAGTGGGGAAACAAACCTTGAAGTTCAGAGCTGTCAAGACAGCCATGATTTATGGTAGAAAGATCTAACAGAGATGGAAACCACAGTGGCGGTTGGGCTTGGAATGTTTTTCGTACAATTTCCTCTAGAGAAATTGTTTACTCCAATGCAGTGCCTAAGGAAAACAATAAGGTTTTAGAATGAGATACCTGGGGGGATTTCATCTAAGAAAAGCTTGCTTGAAGTAGGCCAGTCCTTGAATATGACAGTACTGTGTCTGAAGAGAGACAGCAGCATACTATGACACTGTTATTTCTAAGAAAATACATTCAGCATAGGTCAAAAGTTGTCAAGTAAGAGAGGAAACAAAACCGAATGCATAAAAAGCATTTCACAGGTTGAGCTGGGTGTGGTGGTGCACACCTCTGCAGACAGAGACCTATACATAATTATAATTAATATGTTCAAGATAAAATTAACAAACAATTGTGATCTGTGAAAGATTAAATGAAACCTTAGAACTGGAAAATATAGTAGCTAAAATTAATAATTTAATAGGATGATGTAGTTTAACAGCATATAACAGAATGGATAAATGGCAAATTAGAAATATACTAGTAGAAACTACCTAAATTTGAAGTATACATAGAAGAACACCAAAAAAGATAATATGGAAAAATTCTAGAATATATATGTAGCATGGTGAAGATGTGTAGCATATACTTGAAAGAAGAAAAGGAAAAGAGAGAGAGAGAGAGAGAGAGAAAATGAAGTAATAGTATTTGAAAATGTCTTTGAGTTTGACAAAGACATAAAGTTCTACATCCCAAGAAACTACAGAACAACTTCTGATTACTTCTCTTCACTGCTTGTGTATTAGCTAGTACAGTAGTTCAGAACATTAGGAAAGCTATACTGTTATGGTTTGAAAGATTATCTCTGAGAATTCATGTGTTAGAAAGCATAATCTACAAGTGATATATTAATGATATTTAGAGGTAGGTCTTTGGGGACAATTCATGACTTAATGGTATTTCAAGGGAGCAGATGCATTATAAAAGCAAGTTATTTCTGGTACAATTGCTCTATCTTATACAACGATGATAAACATCAGAACATGGGCATCATGACTACCCATTTCTCTCTAAAATGCCCCTTTTTATAAAGACACCAGTCATATTGAATTAAGGACAATCCTATTGACCTCTTTTTAAATTTTTTTTGAATTTTTGTGTATTTCATATACAACATCTTAGTCCACTCTACACCCCCTTCCCCATTGGCATCCTCCTGTAGCCCCTCAACTGGATTTCATTCATTCTGTCATTTATGTTAAGGTCTATCAAGTCAAGTTAGTGTCCCCCTGACATCCCTCAGTGACCGCCCCCTGTTTTAAAAAACTTGATTACCTCAGTAAAAAGCTATATTTCAAATGAATTTACATTCTGAGATACCAAGGGTTAGAACCTCCACAAATCTCATTTGAGAGATGAAGTTCATCTCACTGCTCTTAGTTTATCAAAGTAAAGAGCAGAACACTAAGAAACAATGAAAAATCTCAAAGCAGGCAGAGATTCAATAGATTACTTTCAAAGTGCTAACATAAAGACAGCACTTTCAAAAATCAGAGCAGTAATATCTGAAAGAAAATTTTCAGCCTATAATTCTATACCCATCAAACTCCTTCAAAAAGAAATGTGAAATAAAAGTCCCTATAGGCAAACAGAGTCTGAGATAATTTGTCAGCAGTCCCGTACTAGAAGAAATATTACAGGAAGTTTTTCACACAAAAGAAAAATGCTTATAAAGGGAAGCAAAGTACACCAGAAAGTATAAGTATGTGAGTAAATCTAACTAAACATTACTGTGTAAAACAAGAATATCTTGTAAAAGTTAAAATGTATATGTTTTGAAAATTCATGGTAATAGTAATGCAAGAGAAGATGAACATATTAAAGTTTTATTAAGGTTTTTATATGATTAGGAAATCATGCAAGGTTTAAACTCTAGGATCACTATTAAAATGATAATAAAACAATGGATAAATAGGATGAGAAAATTATATGGAATGACAGAAATACGATTTATTCAAAAGGAAGAAAGGAGTACAAATAGGAATAAAAAACTTAAAGGAACAATTTGATTTGCTAATATTAATATTGAATACAAACAAAATGAGCATTTCAACAAAAACAAACTTTTGTTTCAGAGGGGACAAATAGCTGATTCTAGCACTGGACTACCAGTGTTTATATGTAGTCTCAAAATATCTTAAATATTAATTAGAAATAGAAATATAAAAGCTTTACAGAAGAAAAACCTGGAAGACATTCTTATCAGATGATTGGTAGTGATGTCCCTAATACCACCTTATAACTCTTAATAAGACATAATAAAATGAAAACAATGACATTTCAGTAATACCAATAAAAAATAAAATCTCTCATTTACTGTGTTGAACTCTGTTAGTGTTGTGTCCCTTTTCATCTTGGGCCCAGAATGAAATCATATAACTCAGTATGACTGACCACCCAGGATGCTCAGAACTTACGGAATTTCAGTAGTTGATCTTTGCTAATTACTGTGGGCAATGTGAAGGAAGAACAGTAACTTTTTAGAATGTACCTGAAGATAAATCACTTTAAGTACTAGATTCTACAATTCGCTAAGGCAGTTCTCTCACATCAACTTACTCATATTTCCTAGAGTATTATAAATCAAATATGAAGATACTGCTGGTTACCTTTTTAGATGAGAAATTACCACTTAGAGAATGTGATAGGCTTTATTTGATCATGGTGAGTAAATGTTAGAATCGACATCATAATCAGGATACTGAGTCAAATTTTTTTTTGTCTAAAAATCTTCCTTTACTTTCTATATGAATCAATACTAGTGCCCATATTTCTAGAAAAGTGAAAATTACTAGCATATTGAATACAAAAGTAGGTATTTTGCTGAAATTGTTTCATATATAGTTAAATTTCTTTATGTAGAACCCAATAAAATATTCTTTACAGAGCTAGGAGAACATCCAAGTAAAACTTGGAATTATAAAAAAAAATCAGCCGAAGATATTTAGTGACCTATTTTTTTAAAATAAAAATCATTTTATTGTAATGAACTCACAGACAAAAATATCACGCAGCTAGGTCAAATCAGCCACTGAAACACTTGCCCAGTACCAAACTCTAACACATGTCAATAAACTTCTGTGCAGTTAAAATGGCCATCACGAAGCTGTGGAGCTTCACTTGCAGCAATGGTGTCGTTATGCACAAGACCCATGCTGACTCAATCAGACAAGTGCCCAGTATGGAATAAGAGAAATGGGCAGTGGGCCATCCCTAGCCTGGGAACTGTTGGCAACTGATTACTGCTGGGTGAGAGAGAGTGGATCTTCCTTAAGATCTTTAGATAGTCTGACTAGACTCCAGTGGGTGAACTTACACCAAAGGACATCTGAGTACAAATGCTTGACTGCATAAGACTTAACACATATGAGAGAATGCATGAGGTCTGATGGGGGAGTATGTGGGTACATGGGTTGGGGAGAGGGTCTAAATTTGATTAAGAACTATTGTATGGAATGCACAGAAACTCAATAAAATATTTTTTAAAAGATATTTGCAGGAAAGTGGATAGACTTAGAATGTAGAATATTAGTAAGTTCACCCAAACTCTGAAAGAAGAAGAAAAAAAAACCCAAACCAAAAACAATACATGTTCTCACTCATATGTGGATCCTAGTCTATAATATATACATGTACATATGTAAAGTTTAAAGAAAAAGAAATTCACAAGAAAGTGGATGGACTTAGAATGTAGAATATTAAAGAAGTTCACCCAAACTCAGAAAGAAAACAAATAAAAAACCCCACATGTTCTCCCTCATATGTGGGTACTAGTCTATAATGCATACATGTATATATGTAAAGCCTCAAGGCTCTCTATTGTCAGTTAAAATAATTTAGTGATTTTATTTTCTTAAACTGTCTAGGGAGGCTTTTTAAAATCAATACACCAACATTGAAAATTGTATAAATATTTTATGTGCTAAATTATTCAGTCTACTTTCCTAAACTAACCAAGTAGCTTTAACTCTAAAAGATGTAAGACAAAACAATGCTTAATTTTCACTTTCTTTACAGCTTATAAGTTTTTCAAATTCTATTTTATCCTTGAATATATGCATGAATGCTTTGTATATAAGATGATCAGTAATAACCTGAGCATGACTTTTGAAAATCTTTGGCCAGACTTAAACTATATAGATGATGATTATTATAATAGCTACAGATATTACATCTGGAGCCAGAAGGTTAACATTGAGTTAAGCACGCACGTGTGTGGGGGGGGGTACTCACACATGTGCTGCAGAGTGTATGTGTAAATGTGGCAGTGCTAGGGTTATAGATGTGCACACTATCTCTGTCTTTTATACAAGGGCTCCCAGAATCGAACTCAGGGTGTCGGGCTTGTGTGAATAGTACTTCTACCCACTGTCTGACTGGCCCTATTTTTTTTTTTTTTTGTCTTTTACAGATCTTGGTAAAAGGCAAAATATTTGAGGGATATCCTACTTGCACCTGAATTCTGAGATAAATGTTATCTTTTCTATCATTGAGATATACTTTTAAAACTTCAAACATAATAAACAGATGACTTCAATGGTAAAGGAAATACTAAATCGGAATTCAGCAACTCTGGATTATGATAAACTCTAGGGATATGCCTGAGTCCAACAAATAAGTAAAAAAGAACGCATTTGGCAAAAAAGTGAGGAACTAACTTGACAGGGAGATTCCTGTTGTCAATTACCTCAGGAAGGAAGAGAGCAAGTGTAAAGAGCCAAGAAGTTAGAGACAAGGGAATGAATGGGAAAGAAATTTGAGAAAACATCAAGAAGATTTTCGTGAACATGAACTGACAGAATAATATGATTATTATTTTGTGGCTTGTGAGAGAAAAATGTATAAGCAAACACTCACTGCATATGCAATGGAGCTCAGCTAAAGCTTGAGGTTGCAATAAGATTAATATATGGGTATCCTTAGGAGATTATAAAGGTTCTGTGTCTAACTTGTAGGCAAACAAATATTTTGGAACAATATGCCTCAGGGTAACATATAAAGACCGTCTGGGAGTTCCTTACTTCCTCTTCTTTCACACATGTGGGTAATCTGGCTCCTACCAAGAATATAAAAGAACATCTTCATTCTTTGATGAATGAAAGAGATGATTTAGGACAAATTAACTGGAAGTCCTTGGTCTGAGGTACCATCATTTTCAATGAAAAAGAAAGAAAAGAAAAAAAAAAAAGAACAATATCGAGATCTTCTCTTCATGTTTTTCTTCAGTAATATTGTGACATGGAGCTATCCCCCAAAAGACATTTGCTTGGGATAAGGTTTCATTTCTAGCAAATTTTTTTACACATCCCGTCATTAAACTACAGATTGTTATGCTTCCTAAGGTCTCTGTTAACCCCTCATTAGGGGATAAGAAGGTGAAATAAAATAAGTAAAAGCTGAGACCCATGACAGAATAATAACAGACGTACCCAGCACAGGTATTCCTGGCTTCCTGGACATCATGGGGTGGCTGCTTTATTTCACCAGGCTCTCCCTGCAAGAACTGAAATCTCTGAAACCAGGAAGCAAAATAAAGAACAAAGGTTCTTTAAAGTTGTTTCTCTTGGTATTTGCTAACAGCAACAAAAGTCTAACTAATACAATGCTACCCTCGGGGGTCTTGAAGGAATGACAAATTAATAAATTTATCCCTAAAGCACAGTGAATATTTATTATATATTTTACAGCACTAAGAACTGAGCATAGGGCCTTGTACACTCAGGACAGATGCCCTATCACTGAGCTAGCGTCACAGCTGCATCTCCCACTCCCTCCACCCTCCCATTTTTACTTTTTATTTTGATAGGATCTCACAAAGTTGCTCAGGCTGTCTCTGAACTTGTGATCCATTGTGTGGGACTATGAATCATTGTGTGTGAGGAGGAAGCAGTATGTAAGAGATACACAGTGAGTCAAAAACCAAGATAGGCTTCATGCAATGTTTTTTGTCTACATTGGTGGTGCCCAATTACAGGAACTGGGTGAATCTCCTCTAGGTGCCATTCTTCCATTTGTCTGAATGATCCAGTAAAGAGTTAACAAGAGGAAATTCACTCTGAGTGGCTTGTTTTATTCCTGTTAATTCTGTAGGGGAGTCTGGTCTCTAGGGTTGCCCTCTCTTACCCTGCTTGTCCTCTCCTTGACAGAGCTGACTTATCATACCAGTGTGTTTATTAACATACCAGTGTGTTTATGAACCAGTCCATGACTCCTCCTATTTTTTGCAATAGTGAGAAAAGATGTGGCCTATTACACATCTTCAAGTCAGAAGGAATAGGGGAAAGCTAAGAAATAAAGTTGTTTTTCTACCTGTGATGATTTGAATGACAACTGTCTCATATAGTCTCAAGTATTTGAACACTTGGACTTTTGTTGGTGCTTTTGGGGAGAGTCATAGAACCTTTATAAAGGAGGTGTGGCCTAGATGGAGGAAGCATGGGACTGGGGGCAGGCTTTGAGAGTTCACAGACTTGCCTCACTCTCAGTTTGCCCCCCTGTGCCATTGAGAATGTGAGTGCTCAGCTTTCTGCTCCAGCTGCCTCCTGCCATGCCTCTCCTTGCCATGACAGACTCTTACTCCTCTGGAATCATAATTCCAAGTAAACTCTTCCTTCTATATGTTGCCTTGGTCATGGCATTTTATCATAGCAACAGAAAAATAACTAATACAAAAGTTGTTACCAGAGAGTAGGCTGCTGCTGTGAATAATCTGACCATATTGTTTTTTGGAAGAACTCGGAAGACTTTAGAAATTTGGGTTAGAAAAGTTAATTAAGCTGAGATCAAACAGCCATTCTTGTAGGATCCTGGAATAAAGTGGTGATGAGAGCAATGTAGTTCAAGAAGGAAGCAAGAATTTAAATAACATCTGGGCCAGAGGTCATTCATGTGCTATTTTGGTAAAGAATCTGGCTGCTTCTGCCTGCAGCTTAAGAATTTGTCTGAAGCTAAATTTTAAAAGTAATGGACTAATTTATTTGGCAGAGGAAATTTCAAGACAGCTTAATCTTGAATCTGTGGCTTGGTTATTACTGATAAATTTTATGCAGGTATACAATGAAAAAGAATAAATAGGGCAGAAAAAAGTACAAAATATACAGTTTGGAGAGAAAGAAAGTACTGGGAAGTTTAACGTTGCAGTCATGGGGTGTTCTTCAAGAGAGGCTTTCATTTTTAAGATTAGTGCCATTAAGGAGTGGCCTCCAGATCTATACTATAACAATGGAAAGAGTGACCTCAAGGCAAGACCACACCCAGGTAAGCTTCCTACTTGTGGAAGGAAAAAGCCTAAGGGAATTTCTGCTCCAAGAAAACCACAAATTACAAAAGCAGCTGCACATGTGATCCAAAACGGCCAAGGTCCATCCCAAGCTGGCAGCCAAAATGGCAGTGTCATCTGCACAGTACTGGCCTTAGAAGCAGAAAAGATGAAAGAGTGAGTG
Organism: Nannospalax galili; assembly: GCF_000622305.1. Taxonomy (NCBI): domain Eukaryota; kingdom Metazoa; phylum Chordata; class Mammalia; order Rodentia; family Spalacidae; genus Nannospalax; species Nannospalax galili. Next base: position 33,238 of record NW_008329666.1, read on the forward strand.
AGTTGTTAGTTCTTCCTCTATAGTTTCAGAGAACCCTTAAGGCCAGGCAGCATGCAACAGGAGAATGCCTGAATAGAGAAGCCTTGGGAGGACAAGAGACCCTGAAAGGCCATTGGATAAAACTGTGAAGACAAAACCTGGGTTGCAGTGGAGACCACAGATGTTGGAGATGTAAGAACCATGAGACATCTGCCAATAAGACCTGTACACAGGGAGTGGAACCAGCCTGAAAGAGAGAGAGAGGGAGACAGAGAGACAGAGACAGAGAGACAGAGAACAAAGCTTGAGGGGCTGAGCCACGGAAATCACTCAGAAGTGAAGTGCCAAACAATGGATATAGAGCTACAGGATTTAGTGTTTGCTCTCCTGGCTCTTGTCTTGGTTTGGGCCTGTATTTCTCACTATGCCTGCATCCCTTCCTTTTGGAGTAGGAATATGTATTCTATGCTATCGAATGTTAGAAATATTAATTTTTGATTTTACAAAGAGTTATAGTTAAGAGAGTGTCTTGAGTCTCAGAAGAGACTTTGGACTTTTGAGTAGTGCTGAGACTGTTAAAAGCTAAGAAGGCTTAAGTCTTTTTTTTTTTCTGTCTTTTTTTTTTTTTTTTTTTTGAGGAAGGGTCTCCCTATAGCCCCAGCTGTCCTGGAACTCACTATGTAGACCAGGTCGGCCTTGAACTCACAGAGATCTGCCTGCCTCTGCCTCCTGAGTGCTGGGATTAAAGGCATGTGCCACCACGCCCAGCCAAATTTTTTATTTTTTAAAAATATTTTATTGCCGGGTGTGGTGGTATATGCCTCTAATCCCAGCACTCGGGAGGCAGAGGCAGGCAGATCTCTGTGAGTTCAAGGCCAACCTGGTCTACATAGTGAGTTCCAGGACAGCTGGGGCTATAGGGAGACCCTTCCTCAAAAAAGGAATGGGGGGCTTGACCAAGTTGCAGCATATAGAGTATGAAATTTTTCGAAGAACTTTTTAGCTGGGTATGGTGGCACACACCTTTAATCCCAGCATGCTGGGAGGCAGAGGCAGGCAGATCTCTGTGAGTTCAAGGCCAACCTGGTCTACATAGTGAGTTCCAGGACAGCTGGGGCTATAGGGAGACCCTTCCTCAAAAAAGGAATGGGGGGCTTGACCAAGTTGCAGCATATAGAGTATGAAATTTTTCGAAGAACTTTTTAGCTGGGTATGGTGGCACACACCTTTAATCCCAGCATGCTGGGAGGCAGAGGCAGGCAGATCTCTGTGAGTTCAAGGCCAACCTGGTCTACATAGTGAGTTCCAGGACAGCTGGGGCTATAGGGAGACCCTTCCTCAAAAAAGGAATGGGGGGCTTGACCAAGTTGCAGCATATAGAGTATGAAATTTTTCGAAGAACTTTTTAGCTGGGTATGGTGGCACACACCTTTAATCCCAGCATGCTGGGAGGCAGAGGCAGGCAGATCTCTGTGAGTTCAAGGCCAACCTGGTCTACATAGTGAGTTCCAGGACAGCTGGGGCTATAGGGAGACCCTTCCTCAAAAAAGGAATGGGGGGCTTGACCAAGTTGCAGCATATAGAGTATGAAATTTTTCGAAGAACTTTTTAGCTGGGTATGGTGGCACACACCTTTAATCCCAGCATGCTGGGAGGCAGAGGCAGGCAGATCTCTGTGAGTTCAAGGCCAACCTGGTCTACATAGTGAGTTCCAGGACAGCTGGGGCTATAGGGAGACCCTTCCTCAAAAAAGGAATGGGGGGCTTGACCAAGTTGCAGCATATAGAGTATGAAATTTTTCGAAGAACTTTTTAGCTGGGTATGGTGGCACACACCTTTAATCCCAGCATGCTGGGAGGCAGAGGCAGGCAGATCTCTGTGAGTTCAAGGCCAACCTGGTCTACATAGTGAGTTCCAGGACAGCTGGGGCTATAGGGAGACCCTTCCTCAAAAAAGGAATGGGGGGCTTGACCAAGTTGCAGCATATAGAGTATGAAATTTTTCGAAGAACTTTTTAGCTGGGTATGGTGGCACACACCTTTAATCCCAGCATGCTGGGAGGCAGAGGCAGGCAGATCTCTGTGAGTTCAAGGCCAACCTGGTCTACATAGTGAGTTCCAGGACAGCTGGGGCTATAGGGAGACCCTTCCTCAAAAAAGGAATGGGGGGCTTGACCAAGTTGCAGCATATAGAGTATGAAATTTTTCGAAGAACTTTTTAGCTGGGTATGGTGGCACACACCTTTAATCCCAGCATGCTGGGAGGCAGAGGCAGGCAGATCTCTGTGAGTTCAAGGCCAACCTGGTCTACATAGTGAGTTCCAGGACAGCTGGGGCTATAGGGAGACCCTTCCTCAAAAAAGGAATGGGGGGCTTGACCAAGTTGCAGCATATAGAGTATGAAATTTTTCGAAGAACTTTTTAGCTGGGTATGGTGGCACACACCTTTAATCCCAGCATGCTGGGAGGCAGAGGCAGGCAGATCTCTGTGAGTTCAAGGCCAACCTGGTCTACATAGTGAGTTCCAGGACAGCTGGGGCTATAGGGAGACCCTTCCTCAAAAAAGGAATGGGGGGCTTGACCAAGTTGCAGCATATAGAGTATGAAATTTTTCGAAGAACTTTTTAGCTGGGTATGGTGGCACACACCTTTAATCCCAGCATGCTGGGAGGCAGAGGCAGGCAGATCTCTGTGAGTTCAAGGCCAACCTGGTCTACATAGTGAGTTCCAGGACAGCTGGGGCTATAGGGAGACCCTTCCTCAAAAAAGGAATGGGGGGCTTGACCAAGTTGCAGCATATAGAGTATGAAATTTTTCGAAGAACTTTTTAGCTGGGTATGGTGGCACACACCTTTAATCCCAGCATGCTGGGATTAAAGGTGTGTGCCACCATACCCAGCTAAAAAGTTCTTCGAAAAATTTCATACTGTATATGCTGCAACTTGGTCAAGCCCCCCATTCCCTCTCTCCAACGCCCCTCAGACACAACTCCCCATAACACATCTTTCTCCCAATTTCATGTACTCTTTTTAAAACAATATATAACACATTGAGTCCAATTAGTGCTTCCTAGATGTGGATGGGTGTGAGGTGGTTCACCAGGGCATGACTTCCACTCCAAAGAAAAATGATACTTCCTCTTTCAGTAGCCATCAACTGCCAATAGCTAGTGGTGGGGTACTGGCAAACCCTCCTGACTCCATGCTGAATTTTTAAAATTGGTTTGAACTACTGCAGCTCCTGTATAGATAAACACACCTGTTGTGAGTTCATGTGTGCAACAGTTCATGTCCAGTGGCCAGCATTTCATAGCACTTCTTCATATCCTCTGGCTCTTGATTCTGTCTTATCTTTTACAGTGTTCCCTGAGTCTGTGGGGAAGGTTGATACAGATGACCTATCTCAGACAGAGCACTCACAGTGGCTTATGCTCAGCACTTTGAACAGTTACGAGTCTCTGCAATAACTACTACCCTCTGCAATAAGAAACTTTTCTGGCCTAGGATGAGAGGAGCACAAATCTACAGATATAAATATTTAGAGGACAGTCCTTTATGCCCTGAACTCTTGTGGAAGGAAGGTGGAGCATTTTGGAACTTTGAGCCGGAAAAGCCATTTAGTGCCAAGAGCTTAATGGGATGCTCTGTAGGAGCTGGGAAGGTAAGCTAATGCCAAGAGAAATGTAGACAGTGGAGGCCTGAGGAGTGAAGTTTCATCAGTAAGTAAAGACTACTGGGACCACTCGTTGACATATTGAATTAAGAATCTTTGGAAGTGAAACTTTCTGTGCTTTACTGGGGCAATAGATGCCCCCTTAGGGGAAGGAGACTAGGAAAGGAGAACAGAGAAAAAAGTTAATGATGAAAGTTAAAATTTCAGTGTGAGCCCTCTAGGTCAGTGAATGTGCTTTCTCTTGGTGCAAAGGTTAACTAATTGCAAGCACTTTCTGGTTAACTAATTGCAGGCACTTTCTGGTTGTACATGTGGATAAATTCATCAAAAGCCTGTGCCTCTGCTTCCTCCCAGCCCTCAAGCCCCCAAAAGAATCTGTGACCTAAGCACACACTTAGGTTCAAAGTCTCAACATCTCATGGTCCTTTCAACACACTTCTTGGCTGAAGCAGGATTCAATTTCCAGCCAGCAATAAACCTTCGCTGCAGCTGCTCATGAAGCCTCTGCTGGTGTAAACCAAGTCACAGGCATAAAAGGGAGGGGGCATTTTAGACATAATATTTGCTGGTTGCAAACATGAGAAGCTGTTTTCTTCAACACTGATTCACAGTCAAAGCAAAATTCCTGAGCTTGTGATGAGAGAAATAGATTAATATTAAGCTGAAAATAGTTCTGCGTTCAGTGTTTCTACGCTGTTCTTTGTACAGTATGTCTGTCATTATGTACAGTTACTTCAAAGCACTGTGTGAGTTGAGACAGAGCCATTAGTAAGAGAAACATTAGTTTAAAAAAGTTGATAGTGGTGGGGGATGCTGGAGAAGTGAGGAAGTGAGGGGAGGGGAGGAGTAAATCCAGGCCAGTAGTTCCCAGAATGCCCACAACAAATTCCTCATTGTGGCTGGAAATGTCTAAAAAAGAAGTTGATTTTGTGGCATTCTCTCTCTCTTTCTCTCTCTCTCTCTGATTCTCTCTCTGTCTCTGTCTCTCTCTCTTTCAAACCTTTAGAATATTGAGCGATTCAGGACTGAGGATATGGCTCACACACATATGTACAAACATACACACATGTATGCATATGTATCCATGTGACCACATACACAAAAAACATGCACACATGTATACACACACACACACACAGATACACATACGATTAGGAATAATTTCAAATTAGGAGTAGTTCCCAATTTTCTAGCTGAGGGTTAGGAAACTTCTAGCATGAGAGCATACTACTGTGACAATTATTCTTCCCAAGTAGGGTATAGAAATGTCACTAAAGCAACCTAGGCCCTTACTTTCAGTTGGAAGTCAGCACTGACATGTGTCAGGTTCCTCCCAGAGGAGGAATTGGCAAGTTGAGACACTGAGTGCCAGTCAGTCTGGTTTCTGGCCATGGAGCAAGGCTGAGGAGCTCAGGCCCCTGGTAGAAGGCAACAGAGAGGAGGCAACTGAGAGGAAACCCCTTTTACTGACATAATAAAGTCCTTGTGGTCACAGAATCATCATTGCTGTGCCGTAGATGCACTAATGAATGAGTCATGCACAGTGGAAAAACCCAGGAGCTCTAGTTCCTCCATACACACTGCTTGGGTGTTGGATATGGGATGTAGTAAGTCTCACAACAAAGAACCAAGAATAATATTTTTGTTGTTCTTGGTTGTCTTGATCTATTCATATTGCTACAACAAAATGGTTTAGGCAGGTTCATTTATAAATAGTAGGGATTTATTTCTCATGTTCTTGAAGCCCAAGATCAAGGTACCAACAGATTTACTCTCTGGTTGAAGGCCACTGTCTGTTTCCAAGACGTCAGCCCTAGTGCATCCTCACAGGACTGAAAGGCAGGAAAGGATCAATTCTTTGTCCTCAGATGGTGGAAAATATGGAAGGGCAAATAAGCACCTTCAATACCATCTATAGATTTTTCTATGCCATGTATAGTTGATTTATGAGGGTGGCACACTCCTGACTTAATACCTCCCCAGGGGCTCTCCTCCTAATGCTATCACATTAGGAATTAGGTTCCACCCTTGGGTATTGAGGAAACCTGGGATTCTTGGAACTCTGAACAAGTTACTGTTTAATCTGTAAAATGCATACAGTGTCTTTCCTGCTTATCTTGCTGTATTTCCAAAAGGACAAAAAGAAGTTAAAAAGATATGCAAATGTCTCAGCAACCATTGGGGATGCAAATGGAACATGTCATCAATGAAGGGTCAGTCAGAGGTGGTATTAATTCCCCCTACCCAGTCCCCATAAGGGATGGCACGTGCCACTGCAGTGGCTCTGTGGGTTATTGTTACAAGTCTTCCCTTTCTTTTTCTCTAAAATCTTCTCTAACCCCATGCAATTGCCATGATTTTCTAAAGTCAAGAGTTCCAAATGCCAGCTCTAGGATCTGTGTCCTAGAGATCATGTTTTCAATGTCTTTGGAGCAATATTAAAATAAAGGCAGAGAGGTATCCCCCAGCCATTTTATTAAGTTGAAAAATCTAGCCTTGGTGCCTTGATTTTTTTGAAGGTTGGGAGGCTTAAAATATTGTAACATCAGGGGCTGGAGAGATGGCTCAGTGGTTAAGAACACTACTGTTCTTGCAGAAGACCTGGATTCAAATCCCAACACTCACATGGCAGCTAACAACTGTCTGCAACTCCAGTTCCAGGGGATCCGGCAGCCTCTTCTGTCCTCCGCCGGCATTGCACAACATGGGTGCACTTATCTACATGCAGGCATAACACTCGTACACATAAAATAAAAATAAATAAAATATTAAAAAATATTTTAACATCAGATGGGGTGGAGAAGGGGGAGGGAGCCTGACTATGACAAAAATATGTTGCATGAAATTCTCAGAT
>NW_008329666.1:39763-57675 GCF_000622305.1 Nannospalax galili
AAAGTTGAAGGTTCATAAGATGGGAGTAGAGATGGGAGAGGAGTCTGAATATGATCAAAATATATTGTATGAAAATTTCAAATAATCAATGTAAATATTTTTAAAAGCTATAAAAATATTTTAACATCACTTGCTATTAAAATAACAGTACCTGGGCTGTGTAAAGGTGCCTGCCACCAAGCCTAATGACCTGAGTTTGATCCCCTCGAGCCACATGGAGAGAGAATCAATTCCCAAAAGCTGATCCTCCACTTGCGTGTTATGGCAGGCCTGCTTACATACATATATACACACACAAATATAATAAATTAATTAATTAATGAAAATAAAATGATATTGCCTGTAGATGACTGAGGTTTTTGTTTCATTTATAATCAGTTTATCAGGACACTACCATCTTAAGTCAATGGACACTGAAACATTCCCTCCTCCTCCTCTTCCTCTTTCTCTTCCTCCTTCTCCTCCTCCTCCTCCTCCTCCTCCTCCTTTCTCTTTTTTGTAATTCTAAGTATGTCCTATGACCCTGCTGAACTCCTCTGAAACAGGTGGAAAGGCCTGAGTTCTAGACTTTCCAAGTCCTCCGTGGCCTGGGCCACTTGTGCCCATGAAGCATTTGAACTGCAGCTAGCCCCAGCTGTGCAAAGCTATGAATGTGCAATACATACTGGATTTCAAAGATGTAAAAAAACAAAAATACCTCATCAGTCATTAAAAATATGTTGAAATAATATTGTAAATGTATTATATATTTTCTTATAAAAATTAATTCTACCTTTTTAACATTTTAAAGTGTGGATATAAAATGTTGAATTACACATGTGGCTCATGTCTGTGGCTAGTATCATTTCTACCAGACAACACTTCTCCAAACCAGAGATTGGCAGACTACATTGTTCTAAGGGATCAGATCCAGCTAACTCCTTGTTTTTTTTAACTAAAGTTCTATTGGTACACAGACACAGCCACTTGCTTACACCTTGTCTCTGCCTTCCTTTGAGCTGAAGAAAAGTTGAGTATTTATGAGAGTCCAGGTAGCATGAAAAGTCTAAGATATCTATCAGCTAGACCTTAGTTTAAAAAACAATTCCCCATTCTTGCTAAGGGTACCAGGGTTCAAATCCTGATTTCTTATTAATTTATTAACTGTGCTTATTAACTGTGTTATTGGGAAGGTTTCTTAATCTGTATGTGCCTCTTTCTGATTAATAAAATGAAAAAAAATGATAAAGCAGATCTCTCATAAGATGTTGTTATGGTGATTAAATGAAGCCATGCATATCGACCATAGGTGAATGTTCACTATATGCATCATAAATGTCATCACCATCAGCAGTAGCACCAACATCATTAACATCATTACCATCAGCAGCAGCACCATCAATATCATCATTACCATCATTGTCATCAACAACTGCTACATCATAAACATTATCACAATCAGCAGTACCATCAACATCATCACCTTCAGCAGTAGTACCAACATCATCAACATTATTATCACCAGCAGCACTATCAATAACTTCATTATCATTAACATCATCACCAGTATCATCACCATCAGCAGTAATAACAACATCATCATTATCATGATCACTATCACCATCAATATCACCATCATCATCATCACCATCAACAGTAGTATCAACATCACCAGCATCAACACCATTAATAGCAGCATCATCAAAATCAACATCATTGATATCAACATCAGCAGTAGCAACAACACCATCAATATCATAAGCATTATCAACATTAGCAGCAATAGCAATAGCAGGAGAAGTACCATCAGCATCATAGGCATCATCCTCAATGTCATCACTGTCATTATCAACATCATTATCACATCATCTGCATGAGCGGCAGCATTAACATCAGCAGCAGCATCAACATCACTACTATCATCACCAGCAGCAGCAGGAACATCACCATCATCATGATCAACATTATCACCAGTAGTAGCAGCAGCATTGTCATCATCAGCATCATCAACATAAGCAGCAGTATCATCAATATCATCATTAGCAACAACAGCATTATCATCAATATCTTCACTAACAGCAGTAGCAGCAGCAACATCATCAATAAAAAATATCACTACCAGCTGGGCGTGGTGACGCACACCTGTAGTTCCAGCACTCGGGAGGCAGAGGCAGGTGGATCTCTGTGAGTTCGAGGCTAGCCTGGTCTATATAATGAGTTCCAGGACAGCTGGGGCTTACAGGGAGACCCTGTCTCAAAAGACCAAAAAGACCAAAATATCACTACCATCAACAGCAGCATCAACATCATCGACATCTTCACTATTATCATTGTCGTCAGCATCATAACCATCATCCTTGTTGGTTCAGATGATATGTCTGTAGTTCCAAGAAGTTAGGTATAATCAATGCCCACAACATTGCTAATAGGTAGGGGAAAGAAGACTGAAATCTGTGTCTTCTGAGTCTTTTTTTTGTTATCCCTTTTTGTTATCCCTTTTTGAAAACTTGAGATTGTCAAATGCTGGGAGGTTAACCTATGGCTTTCACGTTACCCCTGTCTCTTCCCTCTCCTCTCATAATCACACAGTATTCCAGGGAGTATAAATATAGCTAGATTTAACATGAGCTGAAACCTCTTTGTTATCTCTGGTCCAAAGATGTGGACTTCAAGATCAGCATTGGTTGGAGGGATAAACAGCTGTCATCAACCACCATGCACTGTAGTCACAGTTACTTAGGAAACTAAGGCAGGAGGATTGCTCAAGTTCAGAAGTTCCTAGGCAATATAGTGTAACTACGTCTCTATAAATTAAATAAACAAATAAGCATAAACATATGTACTTCTCAGCATGCCAAATAAAATATATTTAGATTTTAGGTCCCTAAGAATGAAAGGTATTTATCTTGGGATTTTTAAAAGGCAACTATCAGGACTGGGAATGTAGCTCTGTCAGTAGAGGGTTTGCCTAGCAAGCATGAAACCCTGAGTTCAAACTTTAGCACTAAATAAAGACCAACACACAGGGAGATCAGAAGTTCAAAGGTGTCTTTGGCTACATGACAAGTTCACAACCAGCCTGGTTTACATGAGATCTTGTTTCAAAAAAAACAAAAGGAAGTGGGAAATTTTGCACTTGCAAAGTCCTTTGCAACATATAAAGAATGCTTAGATACAATTTTGAGTCCTACCATATCCATATAAGGCTGACAAGGTAGATCCTGATAGTCCTTTGTCATAGGCAGACAAACAGAAGACCAGGGAAGTTATTATTATTCACTAGTGGAGAGCAGAGATAGCAAAGCTTGGGCCATGGTATGCGAGCCCCGTACTGGTGTGTCAGTGACCAGGCACCCTCAGAGCCAGAGTCCTCAACTGACATGCTTTGGAGACCTGCTCACGAAAATTTATGAAGCAATTAGGTATCTCCACATGAATCCATTAGGTAGGGTCTTTGGTTCAAAACAGGTTTACTTTCTTCCATTTTTTTCTTGACACACATTGCTTTCTGACCTACATTTTCTTGCCTCCAAACTTTGATCAAGGTATGCTGTGTTGTTTGTAGCAGAATATACCATTCCCAAACTCAGGCATCAAAAAACTACAGCCACTTGTTATCTGTCATAGTTCTGGAAGATAGTCAAGCTCCACTGGGTATTTCTCTCTCTCTGTGATGTAAACTGGCATCCTCTGGAGACACAGAAAGGAGCACTCAAGGTGGCTCATTTACACAGCTGGTATGGGGAGGGACTGACTGTTGACTGAGAACTTATCTGCAGTTATAAAATAGTATTCCATGGTTGGGGACACAGTTCAGTGATAAATGGAATGTTTCATGTGTCCTGGGTTCAATCCGTAGCACAACTGTGAAAAAATAAAGTTCCAGTTCTTTCTGTTACCCATATAAGTAGTTCAGAACTTCTGAGAAGCCAGCTGGGTTCTGAGAGGGCATTTCTGGTACGAGACAGTCAAAGTGTAAGTGGCTTATTTTTGGACATGAAATTACAGTATAAGTGGTTCAGAACTTCTGAGAAGCCAGCTGGGTTCTGAGAGGGCATTTCCGGTACGAGACAGTCAAAGTGTAAGTGGCTTATTTTTGGACATGAAATTACACAGCCTCACTTCACTCATCAACAAAGCGGAGCCACAGCAAGCCCTGATTCACAGAGGGGTGGGGAGACACATCACTTCACAGCCATGTGAATCATCAATTCATGATGTGCACAGAGCAACCTGTCTCTGTTACAAGAAGACCAATGGAACTAGTATAATGACAGGCAGCAAATGACATTCAGCTTTGGTCTCAGGGAGTCAAAAGACATAAGACCAGGACATATAGGGGTGGCCATGTCTACTCATCTACTACCAGCTGGCACCACAAGACCACCACCACCAGACAACCTTCAATTTCTGTGAAGATGCTGAAATATTAATTTCCACGTGAACTCTCTTGGTTTTTTTCAATGTGTGCTCACCCATTAAAATCATTTTGCATGGGGCAATTGACCCATGAGCTCCTGGTTTTCAACATCTGCCTTCTAGTCTTCATGGGACGGCTCATCTTTTATGTGAAACACCTGTCAGCAAGACAGTCACCGGCAACTCATATGTCAGAGAATGTCATTGCTCTGTGGTTGGTTAGAGAGGGAGGGAAAAAAAGAACAAGTTAATTATCATGAGGCTAGTAGTGGCCGAGGCTGGGGGGAGGGTACTCTCATCATTTTTTGCTAGAGTTTATTCACAGGACAATAAATCCATCAAAGTCAGGGGCTGGCCAGGAGCAGTGGCTAGAAAAGGCAGGGAAGGAGAGGGGAGATGACTCAGTCTGTGAAGTGCCTGCCATACAAACATGAAGACGTGGGTTCGGATCCTTAACACCCATGCCAAAACCGGGGGTCATGAAGTCTATCTATAATCTCCACACCAGGGAGGTAGAGACAGATAGGTCCCTTAATTTTTCAGAAAAATTAAGATGGAGAGATTGAGGAAGACACCAGACTTTGACTTCTGTTGTCCACATGGGCACACACCCAAGCAAACATGTACACATATCACATATCACACATGCACGCACGTGCACACACACACACACACACACACACACACACACACACACACACACAGAGCAGGGAAGCTGAGGGAGGTGCATTCAGAGTGCTTTTTCAAGTGTGATTTCACGAGCCTGCTAGTAGTAGACTTTGGTAGCATGCCATTAGTGACTAGGATTCACCAATTCCAATCCAATTTCAGAGCTTTCTTTCTGTGACATTGCCTTTCAAGAAAACAAAAGAAGCATTTGCCTTTGACAAACGCACACGGTGACTTTGGAAATGTGATGTCAGCTTTAAATGCTTGGCACAGTGTAGACTCACGGGGAGAAGGGTTGGGTTGGCCTGTGGGCATGTCTATAGGAGACTGTCTTAAGTTAATTGATCCCCTGGGCAGGGGATTTAGAATCAAGCTGAGCACAGGTAGGGAAGCAAGTGAACGTGTATGCGTTAATTTCCCACTGCTCTTGACCGTGGCTTTGATGTGACTAGCTGTTTGAAGTTCATGTCACCTAAACTTCCCTGCTATGATGGGCTGTAACCTCGAATTTTGCGCTAAATAAACCCTTTCTCTCCTAAGTTCTTTTTGTCAGAATTTTTTTAAATTGTTGTTGTTATATTTTATTTATTTTATTTTATATATATGAGTGTTTTGTCTGCATGTGTGAAAGTGCACCACATGTGTGCAGTGCCCATGGAGGCCAGTAGAGGGCATCAGATCCTCTGGGACTAGAGTTTTGGATGGTTGTTAGCCACCTAATCAGGTCCTGGGAACTGAACCTGGGTCCTCCACAACAGCAGCAAGTGCTTTTAACTGTGGAACCATCTCTCTAATCCATTGTCAGGCTATTTTTTTTCCCCCAGAAACAGAAATTCAGCCAGGACTCCTGAAGAGCTGAGGCTTAGAGCATCTGCTGTTCTGTAATTTCCATGGATAACCGAGCTGAGCACAAGAAAGCGTGCCTGCACTCATTTCCCTCTGCCCTTCACTGTGGGTGTGATATGATTGGCTGTTTGAAGTTCCTGCCTTGACTTCCCCAAAATGATGTACTGTAACCTGGAATTGTAAGCTGAGAGTACTTATCACAGTAACAGCAATATTATTAAATAAAGAGTCAACTTCTTAGTTTTTTAAGACAGGGTCTCGTTATGTGGCCCTGGCTGGCCTTGAATGTGCAGCCCTCCTGCCTCTACCTCCCAAGTCAGTGGTGTGTGCCACCACATCTGGCTAGACAAGCCAACTTCTTGAGGGCTTTCCTATATCCTGGGCAGAGTTAACATGTGGTGGGCTGGAACATTTCTTCAGCAATTCTGTGATCCAGGAGTGTGTAATGCTCGGTTTAGGGACCCCAGGTTACCACAGCTACATCTTCTTGCTTAGCTTCTTTCTACCTGATTACCCATGTTAATAAAATGCAACTTAATTATAATCTCTAGTCAGTACTACTTTAGCACAGTGAAAGCTAAGGGGCTTAATGGCTAGCAACTGAGAGTTCTGGTGGAATGTTTCAACTGGGAAAAAAAAATGGAGAAAGAATTTTGATGAGTGTGGGACTCATCGTGCCTATAGGCTCATGGAGGAGGATTGTGTTACCTCTGTGTTTATAGCCATGCTATCCAGTCTGGGCTTCCCTGCAAAGCTATCATGTCAGAGTCAGCAACTGAAGCATTCGAAAACTGTCACATTTATTCCACATAGCCGAGTTCAAATTTTACTTTCAGTTTTTAAGTTATTTCTCTTAATTTCCATTTCCATGAGGGAACCCTGGGCTACTTTGGGTTAGGTAGGGGTCATCATCACTGTGGATGACTTCCTTCTTGGTTAGTTGAAGGCTGTGAAGCTTCAAAGCTAGTGCATATCTTTCATGCTGCTCTACCCTAAATTTATAAGCACTATGGATTTGTGAAAGAGAGAGAGAGAGAGAGAGAGAGAGAGAGAGAGAGAGAGAGCAGTATCTTTTATTAGCTGCTGAAAGACATTAGGATACACAAATTTTAAACCTCATGGAGGAAGATAGCTGTGCCTGTAACTGAAATAACTCATACTGGTCCCCTCTTGGCTCTACATTGTTTTATCCCAGGATTTATTGATGACCTGCTGTGGCCCTCTCCCAGGCCTGGCGCACTGGGGTGTTTGTAGGGGAAAGGGCAATGAATGAGGCCCACTCCCTGACCCAACTCACCCCATAAATCAGGCTCTGCCTTCATCTTTGATGGGGAGCCAGATGGTAGCTATTACTGCAGGCACTTGACAGGAATTGAGGCCTGTGATCTTCCCTGTTGCTAACAGGCCTGATTTTTTATGGCTGTCAGCATCCTTGCAATGGCTGAGGGAAGCATGCAGGGAGGCAGGGAGGGCAGGGCCTCATCCTCTCAAGCAAGGCTTTCTTCTCACAAGGGGGCAAGCCACAGAGGTCTTTCTCTCTTCCTTGTTGACCAGAGGTCTCAGCCTCAAACTATGTCCCTGGAAAGATTTCTAAGGGTGTGCAAGTGGCAAAACTGTATGTGAACAAACACCTTCCAGAAAGGAAAACGGTGTTCTCCTTGCTTTGCCAATGGCTTGTAGGCCCTTAACATCACAATTTTACCTGAGAGAGGACAGCTGGGCCTTTACGTTGGCATGTTACCTGATTTTCGGGGGCAGGGGGAGCTGCTTAGAGTGCTCTCTTGTCTTAAACACCTTGGATACTGAAATAAAAGCAAATACTAAAAGGTATTTGGAAGGTCCAACACTTGGATTTTTGTTTCAGGATGAATGGATAGAATGTTCAGGAAGGATAAGGAGGGAGGAAGCAAAGTGACAGGATAAAAAGCAGGGTTTGCCAGACAGAAACTCCAGCCAGTTCAGAGGTACCTGATTAGGGTATTATTAGCTGCTGAGATGTGGTTATTAAGGTGGTGGACCATAGTGGGTGTAGCAGTCGGGACACCAGTATAAACAGTTTAACAGTCCCTGTGTGGTCCAGCAGCCTACTTCTAACAGGAACAACCTCCCAGCAAGATGTGTAGGGCTTGAAGCTAGTCCTGGACCACAAGAAGGCAAAGCTCACAGATAAAGTAGACATACCCAAGAAGTCAATTCCAGACAGTTTCAGGGGCCGTAGAAGTTCTCAGATACCATGTAGGCATACCGAGACCCCTTCTGTAACTATTTGAAGATTGAACCTGCAGCCTAGTGTCCAGTTTTAAAATTTTGACCTGGGTGACAGATAGCAGATGTGTCATGGTTCTATCCGTGGTGTTCAAGAAATTTGCCAGATAGATGGGTTCACAGAGACGGAAGTGTGTGATGGCAACGGCTCATAGGCATGCACCAGACAGCAAGAAATGGAGCCAGACCCACCCCTGGTAACTACTTCACCCACTACTTGAAGGTTCCATAGCCTTCACATTTAGTGTCACAAACTAGGGACTGAGTGCTCAAAACATCACCTGTGGGGGCCATGCCAGATTCAAGCCATAGCTTGGGTCATGTATGGGGGCCTTCCTAACATTCAGAGGTTGGAATGGAAGGATTCGGGTGGAACCCTGGCCAGAGCACTTGGAGTCTGGAGGAAATTCTGCTTCTGTTTACGTTTGCTGGTGCTGAGGTAGGCCCAGTAGAAAGGATGGATGAGGAGCAGGATGTAGTGACCATGTTTACACTATCAGCCAATGGTTAACCTCAGAGGTATCTGTCTTAGGAAACCAAAGGCCTGTCTCTAAGGAGAGTGTGACCCAGAGAAAACTGTGCACCTGCCTGCCTGCCATGTTAGCCAGGAAACTCACTTGTGGCCTGGCCCCCTTGACACACATGAAGACCTGGACACACAGCGAAAGAATGAAATTCTTGAAGACCATGTGCCACAGACATCTTCCTCCCTTACGTTGTTAGGTTTGTTATTATGACACAAAAGTAATGTAACCCACATATGGGGACTTTGGGGAAGGCAGGAGTTCTGCAAACTTCTTCCCACTGTGACAGGATCATAAGAAAATAAATCAGTATTATTTTAAGCCACTAAGTTTTGGCAACTGCTATAGCAGCAACAGAAAATCAGTACACCCATCCTTGGGAAATGGTCTTTCTCTGTATTAATCTCACTTCTGAAGAAGTGTCAGTAAAGCTGGGGGATTGGTTTTAGTGCTTAAGATAGTTGGTTCTGCAAGCATGAGGACAGGCAAAAGGCCAAACAGCCACGTGTGCCTGTAAACCCAGCACTAGGCTTGGAAACAGGTGGGTTCCAGGGCTATCTGGCCAGCCAGCCTAGTCGTAAACAAGGGAAGCTTCCAGTTTCAGTGAAAGACACTGTCTTAAAAGAATAAGGCAGTGAGTGGGAAGACATCATTCCTCTGTATCCACATTGGTGTATACACCTGCATGCCCTCAAGCATGCAACACACACACACACACACACACACACACACACAAAATAGCAAAAGTGAATACATAAATAAATGACAAAAGGGTGTTGTTTTACCTTGGGACTTGGCAGTGATGGTGTTTGGCACAACTTAGGTGAAAATGAAGAACTGAGGTGGAATTTGTCTTGAACAGGTTCAGCAGTTCTCGGTCATAACAAACATGAAAGACTTGTGTAAGGCCAGGCACAGGCAAGGAGACACAGTGCTGTGAGTGTAGAGTCCCTGGCCAAGTGGCCCACCTTCATTCGGAGGTAATTTTGCTGACACAAGAACTGCTTTGAAATTTGCCCTCTGGGCATCTCTGACTTAGGGTCTGGACCAGTGTCTCTAAGGGGAATCTGATTTAAGCAAATGCGCACGCGCGCGCGCACACACACACACACACACACACACACACGCAATTTGGTCCTGAGTTTCATTTTGTATTTAACATATCGAGAGTAGAAACATACATACAAGCTGTGGTACAGGAAAGCAGAACCTGTTCTAAAAAGTCAGAGATTGGGTTCTTATGGGAAGCCACAGGTTCAGTCTCAACACCGCATAAGCCAGACGTGGTGACATGTGTCTGTAATTCCAAGACTTGGGGGCGGGTGTAGAAGCAGGAGGATCAGAAGTTCAAGGTTGTTCTTGACCATATAGCAAGTTCTTGGCCAGCCTGGGGCACATGAGACTCTGTCTCAGAAAAGAAAGAAAGGGTTGGTGGGATGCTCAGTGGGTGAAGGTGTTTGCCACCAAGCCTGACAATCTTGAGTTTGCTGGGACCCACATGGTAGAAGGCGAGAAGTGACTCTTGCAAATTGTCCTTTGACCTTCACATGTATGCTGTAGTGCATCTTCATATAGACAGTAAATTAATTAATTAAATACAAGGCAAATTTTTTAAAAGAAAAGAAAAGAAAACTTTTTAAACTTGAATGATTCTGGGCAGCTTGTTACTCTAAATCTCAAATTCTTTCACATAGAAAGGGGATAATTTGCATGCTTACCTCATAATACTCCTGAAAACATTAAGTAATATTGACACTCACTGGGTTCCCCATCACATCCTTGGTATGTGGGCACATAGCCAGTACCCTATAAATGTGAACTTGTTATTGACTTGTTATTGACTTGTTTGGACTAAATGTGCAGCTTAATTACTATTCATTTAATTCTGTTCATAATATGACCCAAAGTTGATGGGGATAGCAATGACAAAAATAGCCAGATCAATCATCTGCTGTGTGTCTGACACTCATTCAAGCCTAACCTATGAGTAAGGGAAATTCAGGGAGTTTGATTTTCCAGGTAACCGTGCAGGTCAGTATGTTCAAACTTGAATTTGAACCTAAGTGTGTGCTGTTTAGATTTTTGTCAACTTGACACAAACTAGAGTCGCCTGGGGAGAACCTCAACTGAAGAGTTATCTCTATCAGGTTGGCCTGTGGATATGTCTGTGGGGCATTTTCTTGATTGCTAATTTGATGTAGGAGGGTCCACTGTGGAGTGCCATCCCTGGGCTAGTGGCCTGGGCTCTATAAGAAAAGTAGCTGAGCAAACCAGGGGAAGAAAGCCAGTAAACAGTATCCTCCATGGTCTCTGCTTCAGTTCCTGCTTCCGAGTTCCTGTCTTGAGTGCCTTCCCTGACTTCCCTCAGTGATAGACTGTCACTTGAAAATGTGAAATGTAAAAAACCCTTCCCTCCCCAAGTGGTTTTTGGTCAGAGTATTTTTTTTTTTTTTTTGGTCTTTTTTGAGACAGGGTCTCCCTGCAGCCCCAGCTGTCCCAGAACTCACTATGTAGACCGGGCTGGCCTTGAACTCTTACAGATCCGCCTGCCCCTGCCTCCCAGTCAAAGTATTTTATCATAGCAATAGGAAGCTAACTAAAGCAAGGGTTTCTGAGTTCAGAACCGGACTAAGCACTTGTCCACACTGCTGTTCAGGGAAGATCCTGTTAAGGGCAGGTCAATGATCTTTAAGAGCACAAAAAACCAATAGATTCACATTTCCTGATTTCCAGTTTTCTTGTGGTCAGTGGGATGCTCTGGGCAATTGCCTTAAGAAATGAAATAGTACTTACTAGTATCTTATCAACACAAGCCAAGAAAAACCTTGACTTCTGATGGACTCTGGGAAGAGAGATGGAGGAGACTAGATGATTCTTTAGTTGGTGAGCTGGTGGTAAGCTTGCTAGGCATCTCTCCAGCATCGGTCAAGTGCCATCTCTACCACTGCTTAGGACTGCTTTACCTTGACATTGCCTTCCAGAAATAGGGTGGCTAGTGGGAGTTCAGCTTTATCAATCATTTCCATGAGTAGAGGAAGAAACAACTGCCCTCCCTGGAGTGCAGAAGAACATGAACGCTGAGCTCGGCGCAAGCCACCGAAGGAGGACATTGACAGCTAGAGGCGAAGAGAGAACATTCTACAATGTCAGGAAAAGTAGGAACCCAGAAAGATAAATAACACTAAATGTCTTGGGCATCAAAGAATAAAATTATCATGACGACTCAGGAAAGAACCGATCCCAGAAGAAATTCAGAATCCAGTTCCCAAAACCAGATAAGAACTGAATAAAATAACAATTGTAGCTCTGTGGTAAGAGCCAGTGTCAGGAATGAGATGCCTGTTAGACCCCAGGAGCTGTCAACACCCTGACTGAATTAACTACCAGAACTGCTGCTGCTCAGCACAGAGCTGCCCATTTGACTCACAAAGAACTTATCTCTGAGTAGTTTCCAAACCTGCCCGTTCGTCTAGTCCAGCCCTTGTTGCCTAAAGACTGTTTTCTTTTTCTTCAACTCCTTTCTACCTCTTATGACTCTCTTCCTTCTCCTCTCCCCTTCTTCCTCTTCCTTCTTTTCTTCTAGTTAAATTTCTGACTATTGGAATTATTCACAATAGGAAACAAAGCTAATGGCCAGGCTTAGAAGGTTATAATGACTTAATACCACAGTCACACTCAACGGCTTGCAGTAGTGAAAAGAAGCACAGACAAGGCTCTGTGGAAGAAGATTAACTTATTATCAGTACTGCTGTCATATTTGGTATTGAAAGCCAAAAGTGGTATTTTCATAAATGAAAAAGTAAATGAGTTCCTTTCTGCATTTGAGCGTGACCAAATGCAGTCTGTCCTTGAGACTTAGGAAACACAGAGCATAACTGTGTTCCAGCCTGTGTTCTTCCATAGTGTGGAGCCTGTGAATTTTTATTGCACAATGATGTCTTGCCCCTAGCTTGTGTTCTCAAGTGGGTGCCGTTACTCTGAATATAGTTTCCAATGGTCTGCGGTGAGTTAAGGCCTGGATTGTGCTAATATCTTAAGAATCTTAGCTCAGCTAGAACATGTTTTAAATACCAGGAAAATTGTAATAAGGAAGCCAGTTACGTGGACAAGATGGACTGCATTAAAGTGTTCTGTCCTTTTTCCCTTGTCAGTTACCTTGGAGAATCAGCAGCTCTAGTTTCAGAAATGACCAGCAAAGCAACTCAGGATCCCCAGGAAAAGAACTCTAACCACACAAAGGGTTTTTAAATATATTTTATTATTTTTTATTTGATGTATATGACTGTATTGCCTGCATGCATGTAAGTGTACCTGTGTCATACAATGCCTGTGGAGAAGAGGGCATTGGGTCACCTGGAACTGGAGTAACAGACAGTTGTTAGCTGTCATGTGGATGCTGGGAACCAAACCTGGGTCAGCCAGTGCTCTTAACCACTGAGCCATCTCTTCAGCCATCAATACAAAGGAATTTGAGAATAACCAACCAACAGGACAGAGATGACTGAGTGAACAACAGAACGAGTGGTCATATGCTCTTCTAATCCCTTCCTGCATTGCCATTCATTCATTCATTCTGGCCATCCTCCCTTCTATTAGCCCTTTCAGGAGAGATGTAGTCAATGAAAGGCTAAGAAAAAAGTAAAAGTGTCAGCATGAATGGAATGAAGGGCTGGGGGGACATGAGAAGCAACACGAAACACAACGCTAACAGAGATGGACAGTGAGACACCGTTTCCCAGTTCAACAACAGAACTCCAGAGTGGCCTGTTTCATAGCTTTTGGCTCTCATTGGTGAGTATATACATGTGTGTTTTATTCTATACATGTATCATGCACAATATGATGGTTTGAAACATGGACACTCCTTGGACTGGCTTAAGTACATTTTTAATGCTCTTCTGAAAATGAGATGGATTGAAGCACTTGGCTTATTTTTGTGTTTCCCACTGCAGTTGACATGTGGTGGGATCAGGAAAGAAGGGAGGCTCTTGTTAGGTGTGAAGATGGAGAAGGGTAATGGGGTGGGACTCTGATGGGAAATGGAACAGAAGGTCAGTGAAGGGGAAGGGAGGGGAGAAAGGCGTGGGCGTGGGGAGGAAGAGACCATCAGCTGGGTTCCTCAGGGTAGCTCTCATTGTAGTGGCCTTCTGTAGGACTAGTGGGTTTTGTTGGGGACATAGTCTCTTGGCGTTTCAATAGTATTTGTGGTTTTGCGTTTCAGTTTGGCCATATGAATGTTCTTCGTTGGTTATGTGTTCAGTAGGAGTTCCTACTCTGATTTTGTTTAATTTAATTTTGGTTCTGTTTATTTTGTTTATGTAGCTTGGTTGCCTTTTGCTCCATTATGGAAAATAAATTGGTGTGTGTTTCAGGTTCTTGCAAGTCACAAGACTGGTCTGGGTGGATGGAGGGACAGGGTAGTAGGTAGGCTGGTCAGGTTAGTAAGAGGGTTGGGATATATCAGACAAATCAGGAGCCAGAGGAGTCCATGCTAGGGAGTTTAGCTAGTCTGGGTTAAGAAGCTAACCCAGGGATCTGAGGCAGAGGGATTGGAGACTGGGTCCAAAACTGTCAGGGGACAGGGTGGGGGTGGGAGAGAAAAATGGAATAGAGACACAGTGAGTGGGATCTGACTTACCAGAGTCCTGGCTGGGCAGACCTGTCCAGCTGATCAGGAGTTAGGGAAGATGGCAGTGTGTGTGTGGAGGGGTACCTGAGTAGTAATTTAGCAATCTATGGTAAGGTGTTTAACTAATCTGGGTTAGGAAGCTAGTCCAGAGATCTGAGGCAGAGGAATTGGAACCGGCCTGGGTCCAAGGTTGGCAGAAGACCTGAAGGGTGAGTTTTGATTACAATTTCTATCTCAGTGTTTGTAATGAGCCTGTTTAAGCTATTTATGTCTTCTGGATTTAATTTTGGTGTAGAATATGCATTTAGGAATTATTTCTGTTTCTTCTAGTTTTTCCAACTTTTTAGAGTATAGGTCTATACTCTAGTATATAGTGTAAAATAATCTCTAACAATATTCTGTACTTCACTGGAGTCCCTTTGATCTCAAATTTTGTTCATTTTATCTTCTCCCTCTTTCCTTTTGTCAGACTGGCTAAGAGGTTGTCAATCTTGTTTATTTTTTCAAAAAATCACTTCTTTGGCTAATTTTATGCATTGTTCTTCTAGTCTAATTTTCCCCCCCCCCCAATTATTATTTCATGTCATCTACTAGGTGGAATTGGCTGCTTGTTTTTTCAAGTGCCTTGAGGTGCATGATTAAATTGTTTACTTGATATCTCTCAGATTAAAAAAATATTTTATTATTTTTATCTGTACAAATATATTGCCTGCATGTATGTATGTAAATGCACGTGTGTCGTGCAATGCCTACAGAGGGAACTGGAGTTACAGATGGTAGTTAGCTGCCATGTGGCTGCTGGGAACCAAACCCAGGACCTCTGCAAGAGCAGCCAGTTCTCTTAACCACTGAGCCATCTCTCCAGCCCGATATTTTTTTTTTTTTTTTTGGTCTTTTTGAGACAGGGTCACCTTGTAGCCCCACCTGGCTTGGAACTCACTATGTACACCAAGTTGGCCTTAAATTCACAGAGACCCGCCTTCCTCTGCCTGCCTCCTATGTGCTGGGATTAATGCTTATCACTATAAACTTTCCACTAAAGACTGCCTTGGCTGTACCCAGAGGTTCTAATGGGTTATGTTTTTATTATCATTTGTTTCTGGAAAATTTTAAATGTCCTCTCTGATTTCTTGGTTAACCTGTTGGTCATTCAACAATTTGTTAATTTCTACTTTTTCCCATTGTAATCTAAAAAGGCATAAGGAATTATCTTAATATTTTTGTATTTATTAAAACTTGCTTTGTGTCTTCTGATATGATCGATTTTGGAAAAGGGTCCATGTACTGCTGAGAAAAATGTACATCCTGAATTTATTTGTTGGAATACTGTGTGTGTGTGTGTGTGTGTGTGTGTGTGTGTGTGTGTGTGTGGTGTGTGTGTATAAAACATCAATTAAATTAAGTTGGCCCATAGTTCTAAGTTTTCTTTACTTGGTTTAAGCTTGGAAGGTCTATCTAAAAATGAGAGTGAGATACTGAAGTCACCCTCTACTATTGTTATCAGGAATTGTATGAATTTTTATGCCTTTTACTGTTTGCTTTTATAAAATTAGGGGCTCAATATTTGGTACATACACTTTTTTCTATTGTCATATGTTCTTGATGAATTGCTCCCTTTATTAATATGTAGTATTCCTTTTATCTCTCCTAGTTAGTTTTGGTATGTAGCTTGTTTATGGATACCATTTACTTGGTAGATTGTTTTGAATCCTTTAATATTGAAGGTTTTTCAAAAATATCTTTGTCGGCTAGGCGTGTTTCTTGGAAACAACATATAGTTGGTTTTGTTTTTTAATCCGGCCCATTATTTTATGTCTTTTAAGTGATGAGTTGAAGGCACTTAACATTTAAGGTAACTATAGAACGGGGTTTGCTGGTTCTTATAAATCTTTTTGGTGATGTTCTGTTTTGGTGAATTATTTCTATTTCTTTCCCTTCTGCCATATTAGTTTCAATAGTTTGCTGAGTTGCTATATTTGACATGGATGTTTCTTTTCCAGGTCTAGTTTGTTTACCTGATATTTTTATGCAGAAGCATGAAATTAGACCTACATCTTTTTTGTTCTTTTAGCCATAAAGTGCCCTCTACATTTTGTGACTATCAAGTGCAATTTCTATAACTCTTTAAAAAAAAATGAAAGTGAAAGAGGGGCTGGAGAGATGGCTCAGCAGTTAAGAGCACTCGGTTGCTCTTGCAGAGGACCCAGGTTCAGTGCCCAGCATCCACATGGCAGCTAACAACCATCCATA
The DNA here is from genome assembly GCF_000622305.1 of Nannospalax galili. Taxonomy (NCBI): domain Eukaryota; kingdom Metazoa; phylum Chordata; class Mammalia; order Rodentia; family Spalacidae; genus Nannospalax; species Nannospalax galili. The sequence continues at coordinate 56,345 of NW_008329666.1, forward strand.
ATTCCAGTTCCAGGGGATCTAACATCCTCTTCTGGCCTCCACAGGCATTGCATGACATAGGTGCACTTACCTACATATAGGCAAAACACTTGTACACACGGAATACAAATAATAAATAAAAATTAAGGAAACAATAATCTTTATTTTAAAAAAGAAAGCGAAAGAAATGACCACCTTTTTCTTTCATGTTTTCCCTCTTGTTGTGGTACCAGCTCTGTATCCTCACCATGACTGTCTGGCAACCTAAAGAATTAAGAAGCCAGGAGACAGAGGGATGGTTCAGTGGTTAAGAGCTCATACTGCTCTTCCAAGGTACCTGAATTTGGTTCTCAGTACCCATATCCAGCAGCCAAAACCACGTGTAATTCCAGTTCTGGGGATACAATACCCTATTTTGGCCTCATGTACACCTACCCCACACAGACAACATAAGTTAAAAAAATAAAATCTCCAGGCACAGTGGGGCTCCTCTTTATTCTCAGCACCCAGGAGGCAGAGGCAGGTGAATCTCTCTGAAATTGAGGCTGGCTTGGTCTGCAGAGCAACTTCCAGGCCAGCTGGGCTACAGGGAGGCCCTCTCTCACCCAAACCAAACCAAACCAAACAAACAAAACCTCAAGTCTTTAAAAAAAAAAAACACAATTAAGCCAAACTTTCTAATTGGTAAATGTCCCTGTCTAAATCTGGCAAATCAGCCAGCAGACAGAAAGCAACTGGCACTGTGGGGCTTCCCTAACTCTCTCCTTCTTCTGTTTAAGTCATTAACCAACCAGTTCCACAGAATGAGCATTTATGGAAATGTGAATTTTAGGATTTTTTTCCTATTTCTGTGAAGAATGTTGTCTTAGTTTGTCTTTCCACTGCTCTGGCAAATCAGCCAGCAGACAGAAAGCAACTGGCACTGTGGGGCTTCCCTAACTCTCTCCTTCTTCTGTTTAAGTCATTAACCAACCAGTTCCACAGAATGAGCATTTATGGAAATGTGAATTTTAGGATTTTTTTCCTATTTCTGTGAAGAATGTTGTCTTAGTTTGTCTTTCCACTGCTGTGACAAAACACTCTGACCACTACCAACTTGGGGAGGAAAGGATTTATTTGTCTTACATCTCACAGGTCACAGTTCATCAGGGAGCCCAAGGTAGGAACTCAGGACAGAAACCTGGAGGCAGGAGCTGGAGCACAGGCCATGGAGGAATGCTGCTTACTGGCTTGCTCCCCTGGCCCCTGCTCAGCCTGCTTTCTTATGCTACACAGACCTACCTGCCCAGGGGTGGCACCACCCACAGTGGGCTGGGCTCTCCCACATCACTCAACAATCAAGAAGATGCCCC